>NW_022280041.1:4126845-4181971 GCF_004355925.1 Anarrhichthys ocellatus | reverse complement strand
CACACACACACACACACACACACACACACACACACACACACACACACGAACTCTTCACTGACCCCTTAAGCAGTTCCAAAGTAAGATCAAACATGTTTTCCGCAGATCGACTGAGATCTCAAAAACTTAAAATGCTGAACCTTTACCCATGTTTCTAGGGCATCACTTAAAACATATTGTACCTGTAATTCTGTCGTATATTTGGAAACCTTGACATCCTCTCTTATCTGCACATATTCCATTTATAGTGATAGATCCGACTCCCGACCAAGCCGTCATTGACAGGAGCAAAGGGTGTGAATGGAGCTTCAAACACTGACCTGATATGAAGGATCCGGGCGTCATGTGGCTGTAGTTGGCGCCTCCCATGAGTAGGGCACTCGGGGGTGCGGGGGTGAAGGGGGGTCCGTAGTTGTGAGGGATGGCGTAGGGTCCTGGAGGTATGGGCTGCACAGAGGAAGAGAAGTGGGGTTGTTTTTTTTGTGCATGTCGGATATGATTTATGAAATTAGGGGATATGACAAACGAGATAAGTAAGATAAATCACTTTTAAGTTACGCAAGTGGACAAAAAAAAATCTGCCGACTAAGCAGTTGTGGAAAATCCACATGTGGGTGACAAGATAATGGGCTCTGCCATTTCATTGGCCGTCCTCCATCTATTATTTTTCCACCGAGTGCAGGCAGCTCGAGCAGGTTTCATCTTGTCAGTGAGGTTGTGAGTGTTTTAAGGGTGTGTGTGTGTGTGTTGAAAAGCAGGCTTCTGACCGGGGGGGTGTGCGTCTCCGTGCCCTTGCTGGCCAGGCGGCTGAGGATGCTCCTCTCGGACATTTGCAGGCGGGCGGCGATGGGCGGGACTCGGGCCAGCGTGGCCGGTAGCCGGGTCACGTCGGCCTTCATGTCACTCAGCAGCTCCTCCAGCTGGTTCAACACTGCAACGACGACAACGGCTTCTTTTAAACCTCCTATTAATCATATTAGTTATATCATCACTTACAGGGTCTGAACACTATAAATTGTATTTTTAAAAGTCTCCTCTTTACAGAGTTTTTTGGATTTCTATTTCCAAAATAGCACATTTCTCCTTCTATTTTAACAAGAGGTTTCACTCTGTCACCACATCCCGACATGGAATTAATCACTGATTAGAGACCAGCAGAGTCGCTTTGCGATATGATAAATATGTCTGTGAGCGCTCACTAAGTTCAGCACCGTTACGTGCAAAAAGACAGAAACTACAACAGTTGTGCGCCGAGCGTGTTATCCTTTCCACAGAACAATATAAACACGGACAGACTTGCCAGTGAGGAAATGTTTGGGGCTATCACTTCACAGCGTGTAAGCTTATCTGCTTGGCTTCACTGAAGTCAGCTCCAGGCAGAGCGATATTGTCTCTGCAGGAAGGGAGACTGATTGCACAACAGCGCTGTAAGATGTGTTGATGTGTATCTCTCGTTTATTCCACGCCTGCGATTATCTGTTTGCCAATCTTTCCCCACTTTGTCTAAATGTGTTTGTTTTTAAAAAGAGAGAGAGAGCTCTTTTTAACCCAAATGATTGGCATCACGCCATCATTCCCTGACCTTTGTGCAGCACAGCGTTGGCTGGCTTGTTGCCCGCCAGCGACTCCTTGCTGAGGTGCTGGTGGGACTCCGCGAGGCACTCCACCTCCGTGAAGCGCGCGTTGAGCGCCATGGCCGGGTGGCTGGGGTCCTGCGTCATGTTCAGGTAGGCAGCCCGTCGCAACTGCTCCTCGATCACCAGCGCCTGCTCCAGCAGCTGGAGGACGAGACGGCAAATACTCACTCAGTCAATTGTTCCGTTTGTAGAAATGAAGCAGTATCAGTCTTTCTTTGTTGTACTGCATTTTCATTGTTTGGTCAGATTGTATGTATCTCATCCAACCATATAAGTGCATTTTATTATCTTTCTAGCTTGTATTGTGTCTGTTCGAGATGTATTAACGACCTTAAGGGTGAATTTTTCATCCACAAATGCTGATTTACTAAAAGAAAACCTTTGTTTCATATTTTCCTTCAAGACTTTCAGGCATATAATGAATACTCAACATGGCGTTACATTGTACAAAGAAAATGTTTTCTTGTTGTTTCTCTTTTTTCTGTTAATATTTTGATATATAAGCTACGACTCCACCTTCTATCTCTATTGTTTTACACTATTATATTGTAAAGAGACAGAAAACAAAATGGTTTACCAAAGAATTTATTCCTGATTTATTTCCGAGATCATCCTCACTTGTCTCAATTTTGACAATTTGTTTAACGTTTTACAGCTGTGAGGAGCTTGGTCTCTGTTGTGCATTGCACTGTGGGATACCACTGTCATTCTTCCAGTGTGGAGACACGATGTACTTAAACCTGCTTAGAATTAGTGGCAAGTTATTTCTGAGAGCAGTTAAAAGTCTGTATCAGTGTTTTACTTTGGCAAATAGGGCGAATTTAAGAAGTAGTATTTACTGTTGTGACTTATAAAATATGTACAATATCTAAAACTCTACAACAGTTACAGCAGACTTGTACATCTATAATTTCTTATACATGGTACGTCACAGAAGAATCTTGTAGATTCTTGCACACTGTGCTTGACATTTAATGAATCGGTGCATCAATCTAGCCATACGTCCAATGAAGAAACTAAATTCACCTAATGTGAAAAAATGTATGTAAATAAACACATTTTAGATGGAACCCACCCACATTCCTAATAAAAGGAAAACTGAAAGACTAATGTGTATTCCTTCCTTCACATTTAAACACAGAAACGATTTTTAGAAAAGCTTTAAAAGCCGTTATGAGTCTAATTCTTTAATCCGTTTGCACCCTGCTCTTATTATATTCCGTCTCTTTCGGATATTTTTCAACAATATATCAAGCTTCATACAGTCGTGGGAGTGTGTTTGGTAAAAAAAATGATTTGTTAAAGTTTCTTACATAACCAGTTCAAAGAGGAAATTACAGTGAGAAAGTTTTATGTTGTGCTGTCTTGATGGCAGATTTCCAAAAATAAAAGAAACCTCCAATAACTTAGCAAGAGAGATAAGGAGAACAGTAAAAGAGACAGAGATACAGTAAATGAGGATGTTGAGGGCAGGATCTGAAACATGTGAGCTGCTTAAAAACAGGATGAGAGCTCTTCCAGAAATGCAGCGGTCAGCAGTACCGCCGAGCCAATATGTGGGTCTAGGGGCATCTGTCATCCGACCATCAAACGAGTCAGGTGACCGAAAGACACTGCGAAATGTTCCTAAAAGAGTTTGTTTGCATGAGAGTAGGGCTGACATAGGGGCCCATTATGGAAATTCAGAAATTCAGACAGGCAGCCAGTGCCTCCATATCCAGTACAGGATATGTGTTTTCCCTGTGTCCACTTAAAGTCAATTAAAATACCACGACAAGACTTTATCCGGTCAACCATAAAAACCTGGAGGACATTATGCAACATCTGAAATCCTTGTCTTGCTGCCTTGATATTCTGCCAACGGGCTTTTTCAAAAATGTTTTAAATTGCCTGGCCTCAGATCTTCTACAAATTGCAAACATGTCTCTTCTTTCAGGTGTCTTCCCACAGGCCCTGAAAACGGCAACCATCAAGCCACTTTAAAAAAAAAAAAATCTCGACACAACATTAATGAATAATTAAAGGGCCATATGAAACCACCCGCTTTTTGAAAATGCTGTTTTTCAACAACTTCTTGGCACTTAAGAACTGTTTTGATGTCTTCCAGTCAGGGTTTCGACCGCACCACAGCACTGAGCCTGCTCTTGTTAAAGGTCCTCAGTAACAAACACTTCAACACAAACAATGGTAGAATTTCAGCCTTAGTATTACTGGACCTCAGGGCTGCATTTGACTCGGTCAACCACAACATTACTAGACTGACTGGAAAACTGGGCAGGACCTCCTGAAACAGTAACTAAGCTGGTTCGAAGCATTCTTGAAGAACAGGGACTACTTAGTGTCTATAGGTAACGACACATCTGAGTGGAGTTCCCCAAGGCTCCATTCTGGGGCCTCTTCTGTTTAACATCTACATGCTTCCACTGGTTCAGATTATGGAAAACAACAAAATAAGTTACCATAATTATGCAGACGACACACACGTTTACATAACCGTATAACCAGGGGACTGTGGTCCAATACAAGCACTGAGTAAGTGCATTGAACAAATCAACAACTGGATGTTTTCTTTAATTAAACAAAGACAAAACTGAAGAAGTTGTTTTTGGAGCCAATGTGGAATGTTTAAATCTTCAATCAGCAATGTTAAAAACCACAGACCAAGCCAGAAAACGCCGTTACAGCAGTCGAGAGTCTGCTGGAGATAAATGCACGGACCACTTTTTCCAAATCCGGCTGAGACATAAGTGCTTTAATCCTCGATATATTCTTAAAGCGATAGTAGGCTGACGTTGTAATCCTCTTAATGCGGCTGTTGAAATTCAGGTCTGAGTCCGTGGCTGTGTCTGAGATCCTTCACTCATTCACTACTAGCTACTCCCTATCCAGGGACTCCTATGTAGAGGTTGTACACTACTTTTAACGATGCATTGTGGGATATTTTGCTATATGGTGAGTAGGAAGTGATTTCAGACACAGCCCATGATAACACCAAGTTTTTATAGGTCGCACTAAAAAAAATAAATGTATTAGACAGCTGCAGCTGATTCAGAACACTGGATCACATCACACCAGTTCTGAGGTCTTTTCATCGGCTTTGTCTGCCAATTAAGTTACTTAAAAATACTACTGTTGATTTATGAAGCACTGAATGGTTTCCACCAAAACTAACTTATTTTATAATCAAGGCTGAATACTTTTCTTTCAGCAGCTGCCTTTTATTAAATCAAATAATCGTAAATTTCTTACACTGCACTGTTACTTTATTATTTTATTCAGCTTATCTTAATGTTCCACTCTCTTGGCTCTTTAATGACTGTTTTTAAATTGTATTTGAATGTGCTTTTTTGGTGCGTTTCCTTTGCTTTTGATGTTTAATGTAAAGCACTGTGAATTGCCTTGTTGCTGAAATGTGCTATACAAGTGAACTTGCCCTGCCTTGCCTCGTCTAGTGTGTATCCACAGTCAAGGTGAAGCTATTATCTTGTCTTACCTTGAAGCGTCGAGCCAGGAACTTGTTCTTCATCTCCAGGAAGTTGCCTTTATTCGCCTGCGATTTGAAAGGCTCGTTGACGATGGCGAACTGGGGGTCGTTCTGGATGTCCTGCCACCGGGCGTAGCCGTGACTGGCACAGGGGGGGTCAAGGGTCACGTAACACTTTTGGGCAAGAGACAGCGGGAAGCAGGGAAGCTAAACAGGGAAGGTTTTCCAAAACTATTTTTGCAATGTAAAAGTTACAAAGCACACCAGAATTAAAAGGAGTTGTAAAATAAGTGTACTTGCTCTCTTACCGAGAGTTAGATGAGAAGATCGGCACAGCTCTAATGACTACAGAGCTGTAGCCAGGAGACGATTGGCATAAGAAACAAGGGGAAACAGCTAACTTGGCTCTGTCCAAAGTTTAAAAAAAATATGCCAATTATGCAATTATAATGCCCTTAAACCACAAACTGTAGAGTTTAAATTTCTGTTTTTGTACAGACTAACTAGACTCCAGCTTCATACTAAAGATCATTAATGAGAAGTCATTTGCTTAATGCGTTCACAAACAGAAATATATAAAACGACTTTTGACTATTATGAACCAGCCAGGCTCGCGGTTTGCCACTGCCTCCAGTTTTTATGCCAAGTGAAGCAACAGACATGAGAGCGGTATCAATCTGACCCTGAGAAAGAAAGCAAATGTTGAGCCAAAGTTGAGCTTGTTTTTGGGAGCTATTCCTGAAAGCTGGACATTGATTTTTGAGGAGTGATTAACTCGATTTTATATCTTCTTAAAATACAAAATTGCAGTTATTTTAGCCCAAAAAAAAAGGCTTCAGGCAGGTTCTGAAACAAAGCATGTCCCTCCTTTTATTTCAGTCTAACCACGGCTCTCATGATTAGCTCACGGAATAATGAAAACAATGTTTTATGTGAATGCTGCATGGCCTTGATTACCATAATAGCGGGAACAACATGAACTAAATGACCCACTCCATTGGCTTCCAGCAGACACAGTTTGCCGTTTACCGAGCTCTGGCTGGCTTATTACGTCGGGCTTCTGCCGGCTTATAGCAAAATAAACACATCGGGGGTCATCAAGGATACATCACGATTCCCGCCAGGAGCCAGAAGTCGTGTCGGCGGTGCCAGATCTCGTTCATCTTCCCCGAAGAGATGGCAGCCCGCTCCTCGTTCTGCCAGAGAGTGTGCAGCTCTGCAGGGCGAAACCAACACAATATAAACATGAGGCCGGTCTCAAAGAGAGGGCTTGGCTCGCTGAAACCTGACTGCAGGTGTTTCCACGGCACAAAGAGCTTTTCTGGGTTTGTCATCAAGGTGGAGATCATTTTGGCTTTCAAACAGAAACTCTGGAAAGCACAGGGAATGTTTTTTTGTTTGTTTTAGTTGTGAGTTTTATGCTATTTAGACTGCTTAGTCACTTGTTTGGGCACGTTAGTAAGTTACTTTTACCTTTACTCTCCACATTTTTCAGGGATTCTATGGTTTTAAACAATGCATAAAGTTTTTGTGTACATCTAATGAATCGGGATGCAGTTCTTGTATTGAAGTACAATTAAAATATTTAGATCTTACAACTAGAATCTTTATTAGCCGTCATTGCTTTGAACCGTCAGGGATCTTCTTCAGATGTCCTGATGAAGATCCTGAGATCTCAGGAAGGTCTTTGCAGAACTGACACAATCTGCACCAAAAGGGTCAGCTGTTTTTGTCCTTTCAGATGAACCTGTTCCTGAAGAGGTTTGTGCAAGAGAACGGTCTTTTTGAATAGTTATCCTGCTGATCACTACCAAATAAAACGCCCTCAATGAATGTTGAAGAAGTAAACGTAGACGGTTAAAGTAGTTGGAAGAGATGAATGATGTCCAGTGCAATTGAGTGCCTTACATAGAATCTTTAAAATGCATTAGTGTATTAGTGAATCGGTACTGACCGGTGAAGCCGCCGTCTGCGATGTTGAACATAAAGCGAGGTCGCTCAATGGGAGGCCTCACGTAACCCTTGGGCGCATCCTCTTTGGCCGCTCTGACTTCTTTCCCAGCATCCTTTTCACCTTTGACCCCCTCTGTTATCGAGAAAGACGGCGAAGTTATCATTTAGAAAAGATATTGTGCTGGTGTATTCATGGCAGCGTACCATTATGGACAGTAAAGCGTACCTTTCTTCACGTCAGACACCTCGGTCTTATAATTGGCATCTGTCGCTTCAGTTGCTGGAGGTGTCTCTTCCCGCTTTTCTTTGTCTTTCTCCTCTCCCTCCCCCGCCTTTTCTCCTTTCGCAGGAAAACAAACATTACATTAGAAAGGACTTTTCCCTCCACACAAACCTGCTTCATCCGTTTGTGCATGTCAGATTTCGTCAGACTGACTTATCAAGTTTCTTTCCTGCGTTTTGTTTTTTTACCTGATTTCTCTTCTTTGACCTCCTGTTTCGTCTCCTCTTTACTCTCCTCCTGTACTCTTTTCTCCTCGGTCGTGGCGGCCGGTGAGTCACTTGTTTCTTTCTTCTCCTCCTCTTTCAGGTCGCTGTCCTCTGTGCCTTGGTTTCTTTGACTCGGGGACACATTTTCTGCTGTGTCTTTTGTCGAAGAGGAAAGCTATGGAAAGAAGCACAATATGCAGTCACTCATCGAGTTTGTCGTTGTGTGGTAAAATCTTCAAATGTCAGCTTTTAAATCAGCTTTTACAGAACTGAACTGAATCATTATTATGCATACTATAAGGTTTATAGTTTATTAAACAGGCCCCATCAGTGACTGTGTATGACGTAGCCTTTTTGCTATTCATTTCATTTACTTAACATTTTCCAGAGCATACTGTGGTGCTTTCTTAATGATATGAAAATGCCGCTGTGATTCCACTGAAAGCATGAATTATTTGAAGTCTGCGCCCCTTTGCTACACGATAACAATGGACGTTTTGATTTTCAAGCTGTATGAAATTGAACAGAAACCGGTGGTCGACTGGAAGGAAGAAAAAAATAACAGAGAAAAAATGGATAGCACGCTTTGGAAAATTGTTGAAAGTAATGTAAAGTCTATGGGATTTGTGTTAAAACCCATGCAAAATATTGGCAACACTGTAATATGACTTAAAAGGAGGCATAAAGCTCTTTTATTAAAGAATACGCCGCATCTGACGTAGGATGCAAAAATAGAAATCTATATGAGAGTGTAAAGAAACAATGCATTAATTGGCTGATGAGGACCACGCTGTGACCACAGAATGTAGATGCGTCAGCTGACAGTGTCCCACCTCTTCAGGGTCTGCAGTCCTGTTGCTGTCCACCTCTTTCCCCGCATCCTTCTCCTCCTTCGCTCTCTCTTTGTCAGCCTGGGCCTCGCTTTCCTCTTTGTCCTCCTCCTTCTCTCCCTCCTTTCCGTTCTTTTCCAGCTTGTCTGATGGAGCAGGGGTCGCTGCACACAAACACATAACACAACTCCAACTTTATCTGCTGCCCTTTACATGGAGCGCCCCCTGCTGGAACTGGTAAATGTGACCATGTGTGTGTGTGTGTGTTTGGTTACCTGGCTTGGAGGTGCAAGGTGTGTTGTTATAGCTGGCCTCAGAGGTGGGCGTGGTGGTCTTCACGGCAGGAGAGGAGGCCCTGGAGGAGCACTTGTCTATGATGAGCTCAGGCTTGAGCTCTGGAAGACTCCACCGCCCGTTGATGTGCTCAAACTCCTGGATCTGAATAAGAAACAGTCAGCGAAATTAAAAAAAGCTTGGCACATGCTCACTTTACCTAATACCACCTTATTTAAACTCACCACCCACATGCCCTGCTCGCCTGGCAGTATATCAAACATTCCCCCCGGCATTGATAGAAGATCAGGATGTCAGCACGTTTAAACATGTTGGACTGAAAACTGGATTGAAGATATTTGGATAAAGTCATGTCTGGCAAACTGAAAGCAGCAAGGTAATCGTAACATCTTTCAAGATGTAATGGTGGATTTCTTCACTGGAAAAAGCTCTCTCATTTTAGTTACGTTAATACCTGAAGACTATATTGTCTTACAGTTTTAGTTAAAGACATCTTAGTAACTTCATATGGGGCTGTAGACACCCTGCTGATATGGAGGTGCCGTATTAAAGTTACAATCCTTTGAATGTATTAAAAGCAAACCCTGTTTTTGGTGTCAGCCTTTTGGTATTTATAGTCTGCATTGTTTCAGCAATAGCTAGTCAAAGCTTTTACATTCAGTAATTATCTCTCAATATGACAAGTGTTCATCGTTAGTGGCGGAGTCCGCCATTCCTGCACTGGATTCTAATTGCTGACATACACATGAGATTCACAGGAAATTATGCATGTGTGCTGATTTCTACTCTCTTAACATCATATCAGAAGTTACTGCTAAAGCAAAGCAGGCTAGGTTTTTATTGTGAAGCAATCACAGGAAATGCAACAGCCTATTTTAGCTGTTTTGCTAAACTGTACCTGTGTTACCACCGTAACAACAGGTGTCTCAAACTCAACCAGGTCTGGAACCTTAAGGATTACAACATTAAGTGTCATAGCTTGCTCCATTCACCACTTTTGTCTCGACTTAGGAAGGCGAACAGCATTTGGTCTGACCTTCTTCTTGACGAGGGACATGACGCCGATGCGCGTGAGGACGGGCTGGCGACACAGGCCCTCCCTCGGCACGCCGTCCGCGAACGTCTCCGCTCCGTCAGCCACCGGCTCGCATAAGTGACGCATAAAGAGAGACACGTAGGCTCTGGCAAAGAACATGTAGAAGAAGAGGAAGAATATATGGTCAGAGGGCAGATAGAAATGGATAAAGACTACATCTGAATTCAATCAATGTGTTTTTCTTTCCTTACTTGAACTCTTTCTCGGTCTTGCCCCTGAGGTCTCTGACCAGCCACTGAGAGGAGAATGCGTCCTGGGTCGGCATCCCCCAGCGCATCACTGCGTTCAGGAAAGCCTTTCGCTGGCGGGTGTTGAAGCCCAGCACCTATCAAAATGACAGTATATTTAACAATATATTTTTCCTGAGCAGTGTAAATAGTGTCGGCCTTTTAAAATGTATTGGTTTTTATTCTGGAAGACTTCAAATGAAAATGTCAGGATGAGAAAACTTAAATTTGCCTGCAGACATCCGTGTATTTCTTCCCGAGGCCTTTTTTTTTTTGACTGCCTAATAACGTTAAAATAAACTTTGAATCCTCGCTCGAAAAATGCAGGCCATTACAAGCACGTCCAATATTATCAGGATGATAAATGAGCTTGGAAGGTACAGAGTTGTTGGCGATGTAACAGCCTTTGCTGCCATCTCCAATTTGAGATTGTTGGACTGTTGGAAAAATATCTAAGAGCGTAAGTCAAGTTAAAACAAAGCTGACAGATTCCAGTAACATCGCAATAAAAAACAGAAAAAATGAAAGCAGAACTGGTTCCAGAGTCGTGCAAACCTCAAGGTTGCCTCCCACTCTGGCCAGAAGGGGAGGCAGAGGTTTGTCCTTCTCGTTCCTCAACTGGCGACGAGAATGCCTTCGACCTGCAGGTTACAAGGGGGCAACAGACAGGATGGTGAAAACATACAGAGGGTAACACGAGCTGGAAGGAGAGGGAGGATTTTGTGGAGCTTTCTTGAAATTTACAGCGAGTATTCCGTCAGTACGTCAACCAAGAATCTAAAACTTCTGAAATGCTTTGAACCATTTCCTTCCATCTGAAGTTCGGGGGAGGAGGTTGTTTGGAGTGTTGCATTTTTTGGGAAAAATGCCAGGCAACTGTTACAACTAAATCAAATTCAACTTGTAATAATTCAACACAGACCTGAGTGTGTGCGTGTATGTGCGTGTGTTCAAACAGGCAGCTGTCATATTTCATGAGCAGCACTGCTTGGGGTTTGACGTCTCTTTAACTTCGTCTCTCCTTACCTTCTGGCCGATCGTCGAAGTCCTCGTCCTCCTCCTCGGAGCCCACCGAATACTCGGACTGGTTATCTGAAATGTCAGCATGCCACTCTGAAACAGCACACGGTGGTCTGTCAATAGGCCGGGCCCATTCACTTCCACTGTGCAAGTAATAACTCAAACACAGAAGATAGATCATTTCATGCTCGTTCTTAGGATTCAATTTTTGAATTCAGGGCTTGATACGAAACAACTTGCAGGAGATTCTTCCTCTTACTTGAGCTTTTTCACAGGTCCATGCAGCACCGGGTCCAAACCCGGTCCCTACCTTGGTCTTCCTGCGCGGCGTCGTTGTAGTTGACCGGCTTGCGGTTCCTCTTGCCTTTGCCCAGTTTGCTTGTCAGGTCCTCTTGTTGCTGCTCGTAGTGGTGCCGCAACAGCTTCTCCCAATAATCCGGATCCACGTTCTCCTCCTGCTTGATGATCTCCCGCTCGATCTCCTCGACCTGAAGCGTCAGAAAAGTACACGCCAGTTAATTAGTTAATGGATTATCAAAATATATTTCTTTCAGTAATTTTCATTCAGTTGATAAATCAAATAATCCCTTTGAAATCCGTGTGAGGACATAGATTCTATAGTGAGTGACTATTATAAGACTTGGGTAAGGTTGTCAGGTGCACGAATATACATTTTTTATCATATTAATTGTAACATCCTGTTCACCTTATCCTCCTCTCGGACCATGTACTGGGCCACTTTAAAGGAGCTGAGGTACTCGTTCATGTTCTGCACGTCCGGGTCGTCTGTGGCGTCTTGGCTCCGGTCCAGCAGCCTATCGATGGCGACGTTGTCGTAGTGGATCACGCTGCCCTCGTCCTCAACTTTATCCCCCGAACTGTTCTTCATGCCTGTCACACGTGGAGTTCAAAAATGGGAATCATTTGTCCTGTTCTATTAGATAAATTTCACAAATAAAGGTTTTCTTGTAGTCTGAAGCCTGCCAACTCTTCACTGAATCAATCCCACTGCAACTTGGACCTACACCGTAAAGCTCCAAATTCCCACATTATAATATTTGACTGAAAATCCTAATTTCTCTTCACAAAAAGAAACTCACGTTCTAGTTCATCTTTGAAGAGCTCTTCTGTCCCAAACTTGAGGATGTCGTCCAGTTCCTGTTTGCTCATGGAGCCGGCTTTGGATCCCAGGCCTGGCCGGACCACCAGGTGGGTCAGCATCATCTTCCTCTTGGCCACCTGGGTGATGCGCTCCTCCACACTGGCTCGCGTCACAAAGCGGTAGATCATCACCTTGTTGGCCTGCCCGATTCGGTGGGCTCGACTGAACGCCTGCGCGGAGAAGGGAACACAAGGCGGCACGTGACGTTTACGTCGGATGAAATAGTTTCCTTCCTCGGCTGCTGCCAGTCCGACGTACCTGTATGTCATTGTGAGGGTTCCAGTCCGAGTCGAAGATGACGACGGTGTCTGCTGTGGCCAAGTTGATGCCCAAACCTCCCGCTCTGGTGGAGAGCAGGAAACAAAACTGGCAAGCACCAGGAGCTGCAGAGACACAGAGAGTCAAACAGACAGTTTCATTAATCGTCTCTCTTTAATCTCTTTAATCTTTGATGCCACTAACAGGTTATCATTACGGTGGTTATACAGACTTCACTTCAGTAGATAGTGAGGATTTTACAATATCATTTAATGCCATTTGTTGCCAACATCTGCTTAGTGATATGGACGAGTCAGACTCAGCATGCGACACAGTGCTTCTCATCCTTTGACTAATGTCAGTTTGGCATCAGTTCTAGCAACTGAGTCACAGCTCTGATCCTCTTGCCCGACTCCATCTGCACTACCATCTACTTGCATTTCAATCTAACAATCGCACACAAAAAAATCCATCTTGGAGGTTTAAAATCAACCAACAAAGCAAACAGTTTATGCAGTACTGATACAGTATTAGCATTATGCTACCTCCTGGTTAGAGTCCCGTTTTATTTAGCCAGCTGTCCCTGACATTAACATGTGTTAGGCGGAAGTGGGGACTCTTATTTTGAAGAAACAGGAAGTTCTGTCGTTTACATGAAGCTTGTAGTGAGCACAGCAGTCGGCAGTCTGTTTTCTTGTGAAGTAGAACATATTATTTCTGTCAGTTTTAAGGAACTACTGAACACTGAGCAGTGCAGTTTGTGCCGGAGACATCTTACTGCGCCTCTAGTGAGTGCACATCATCGGGTATCTCACCATTGAAGCGATCAATGGCCTCTTGCCTCAGCGCCCCTGTGACGCTTCCATCGATTCTTTCATACTTGTAACCTTCATGGTCCAGGAAATCTTCTAGTAAATCCATCATTTTAGTCATCTAATAAATGGAGGACAGAGAAAAAAAAAAGGAAATCGAATGACCAGTCACGTGTGTGCGTTTTGATCTTTACCCACGCACAGCTGCAATCAGTCTGCTGCTGAGCCTTCTGGAGGTGTCATGGGAATAATGTAACATCTGTGAAGGGAGGTGGCCATCTGGCGTGTGTGTGTGTTTCTGCTTGCCTGGGCTTAAGCGTGCTGTATACGAGTGTCCATGCGAGTGTGTACCTGTGAGAAGACCAGTACTCGGTGCCCCTGCTCTTTCAGTTTCCTCAGCATCTTCTGCATCAGTGTCAGTTTCCCAGAGGCCTTAATGAGGGCCGACCCCTCGTAAGCACCGTTTGGGGTTTTTTGGGCTTCCTACACACACACACACACACACACACACACACACGCACACACATATACCATGCCACAAGGAACAAATGACATCTCAACTGTGATTTTTAACCAGACGCTACATCTTGAAAGTACACATATGACTAGAAAAAGCACTACTGAACATCCCCACAAGGTGTCCCTGTTCTGCAAATTCAGGAGTAAATCAAAGCAGATGGTTTAAAGAGAAGTGAAACGCTAGCAAATAAAGGAGGACTGTCATTGGTTTTCTTCTATTCTATTTCTACTAAAGCGTTATGACGTTATGGTTGTATTATTGTCAAGGACAAGAGCATGTGTGTGTTTGTCTGTTCTTACAATGGAGGCGACGGGGAAGAGGTAGGGGTGGTTGCAGCACTTCTTCAGGTCCATCATGATGTTGAGCAGGGACACCTGGTTTCCTCCACCTTTCGAGTTCAGCGCCTCAAAGTTCTTGGTCAGAATCAGCTTGTAGTATTTCCTGTATTTAAAAACATATTCAATGTACTGTCATATATAACTAACATTTTATGTATCTGTGCCATTTTCAGTGTGGGGCTCGGTAATGTCCATTAAATTAATAATATGACCCATTTCTAATAGGCATGTTTCAGGCTAAATTTGTTGTGTAGAAAGCTATTTTAAATGTTTAGTATTTCTTCATGGTGCCTTCTTTAAAAAAACATAGGCGAAATGGTTAATATCATAGCTGGAGGGAAATGTTCCGTGTGTCGTACTTCTGCATGGGGCTCAGCTCCACTCGGACAATCAGCTCGGTCTTGGAGGGCATGTTCTTGAAGACGTCGGCCTTCAGCCTCCGCAGCATGTGAGGCCCCAGCAGGTCGTGGAGCTTCTTGATCTGGTCCTCCTTGGAGATGTCGGCGAACTCCTCCAGGAAGCCTTCAAGGTTACTGTACGGAGAGATGGACTGGGTGAAGGACTGGTAATACTGGTAACACTGAGTTTATTGGTTCAAATTATTAGTATCTGACTACATCAATGAATTATCAATGAGAAGTCCTACTTGAAGCGGTTGGGCGTGAGGAAGTTGAGCAGGTGGAACAGCTCCTCCAGGTTGTTCTGTAGAGGAGTTCCAGTCAGCAGCAGCTTGTGGTCGATCTTATAGTCGTTCAGACGCCTGAAAAACTGCAACGACATGAAAACTCCCTGTCAAACATCTGAAATTATTTCATACATGTTTGACAATATTATTATTTTCCTCATTGGATGTAAAGGCAGCACTACGTCTAACAAACAAAACAAAACATAACTATAAAGTATTTGTTTATTTATTTATTGTCATTCTACTACTACAGGTCTACTACTGATTTATATGGAGCATAATAAAGTAAATTCAATTTAAGTAACAATAACTTGCAGTAGAAAAATGCCCAAAATATGTTTAAGATTCCGTAGTTAATTTAGAAAGTGTTGCCATTACATAGTTTGTCCACCAGAGAGCGCTGACAAGTTATTTCTTTCAACCGTGACACTTCACACAATTCTTAAAAACCCATATTTAAGGGTTCTTATAATAAAGGCTATAATAGGACTGATATTAACATGCACACATGGCTACAGTACCTTGGACTGGTTGTTCTTGAGGCGGTGAGCCTCGTCCACCACCAGACAGGCCCAGTCGATGGACTTGAGCGCCGTCTGGTCGATGGTCACCAACTCGTAGGAGGTCAGCAGCACGTGGAACTTGATGGAAGCCTCTCTCTGCAGGACGACAAGAGGGGAAACAGAAGAGGAAGGAGGACAGGATGTTATATATTATGTTAAGATTATTTCATCATTTGTTTTTTTCATATTATGATGGTTAATGCCCTCCCTCCTCACCCTCAGTTTGAAGGGCTTCTTCCCTCCTTTGATGGCCGTTTCGTCGAAGGAGAACTCGTTCTCTCTGATGGTGGCTCGGCTGTCCTTGTCCCCCGAGTACGTCACCACGTAGAAGTCGGGCGCCCACATCTCGAACTCCCTCTCCCAGTTGATGATGGTGGAGAGCGGAGCGCTGACCAGGAACGGGCCTTTAGTGTGGCCCTGAGGGACAGAGGAGGAGCAACAATTCATACGGGTCTTTCGGTGAAAGAGGAGAATAATAAGACCGTGGGGCCCCGGTACCTCTTTGAAGAGCGAGTAGAGGAAGGCGATGGTCTGGATGGTCTTGCCGAGGCCCATCTCGTCTGCCAGGATGGTGTCTGTGCCCTGAGACCAGGAAAACCGGAGCCAGTTGAGACCCTCCAGCTGGTACAGGTGCAACGTCCCACCCGTCGTCGTGACAAAGTCGGGCTGATCCTCGTATTTTATCGTCGGCTGGACGGAGAGAAGAAAGAGGGGAGATTTAGAAGCCTGATTGGGACAAAGTGAATTTATTGTAGTTTAACAGTTTTTAAAAGTATTAACAATAGCAATATTACAGTTTTATACGAGTCAAGTGAACTACTTTTATTAGCATTTGCTTTAAATGCTAATAAAAGTATTTATTAAGGTAGTTGTATTAGTTTTGTTCAAAATCAACCCAGACATTTGAAAATGTATTGTACATTTTATTGAGTAGATTAATTTACACATAAATAGAATATGGTTTAATCTTATATGGAACTGGTAATGGAGCAGTATGCGTAAGAGCCTGTACATTTTAATAAAAGCAAAGCCCTCATTTTTAAACAATATGGTTGTCTTATAAAACCTGACTGAAGCTCCAGAGAGTCAGAAACGAACGTTAAACATTCTTCTGGAACTGAGATTTGCTGTGAAATACAGAGGGGAAGCAGTTAAAAATCATGATACCGAAAATACAGTTGACTCACATCAGTGACCGGAGAGACAGGAGACTCCTCTTCACCCTCCTGGTTCTTGCTCCTCATCCTCCTGGGTTTGTCTGGGTCCTCCTTCATTATCGCATCTCTGTTGGAAAGAAAGTTATCGCCGAGTCAAACGCAGAAGTAAACAAACGAGACACGTAAATACGAGTGATAAATGTGTATCGTGTTCCACATGAATTTAACTATACATTACTGGGGGGGGGGGGGGTCCCTACCTGTGTCTCCAGTAGTTGCCCTTGTAAATTGCAAAGTCAGGGATGTCCAGGTCATCTCTCTCCCAGGTACACTGGTCATAGGTCAGGTCTCTCCATTTGACCAGGTAATGGTACGTCCCCTTCTTGTCCACGCTGACAGAGACACATACAGCACAGAGTTTGAATGGTTGTACTTCAACAGGCCAAAAAAACTAAATCCTGCAACCTGAAATGTGTTATGTTTCTAGATATAAATCAATCACACCCTGGATTGTTTTATAAATCATTAACTAAATAGGTAAATAGGGTCCAGGTTGAAACATACTGAAGCTCCCCTTTAAGTTCTCAAACATCTTACTTTTAAAGAGCTTAACATAAGTAATGACATAACGTTTGGCACCCACAGAAGACCAGCTGCTGCATGCTAGGGCTCACACACAAACCTCACCTGTAGTTGATGATGCGGTGGATCATCATCCACTCCGGCTTGATGCCGTATTTGTAGTACTTGTCTTCCAGTATGGCGTACTGGGGGTCCTTGGCCCTCCTCTTCTCGCTCTTTCCCACTCCGTTCTCGTCCTCTCCACCCGACCCGTAATCCAGGCTGGGAGGCTCGTCCATGTCCGTCTTCCTCTGGTAGTTTCTGTACATCACAGAGTGGAAGATCTCAAGCTGGAGGGGAGGAAGAGGGAGAGAAACATTGTTAAACAGATTATACAGATCACTTTACATCCATCCCTCCCTTAACCTTTTCTCTCTCTCACCTGCAGCTCAGTGATCCAGGTACAGTGCCAGTAGGACTGACCCGTCAACTTGACAAAGAACTCCCTCTCGGCTCGGCCCTTCATGGGTGGCGGCGGGGGGGCGTCGGGTGCGGCGTCGGGAGCGGGGGGAACCGGGATAGGAGGCGGAGGATCGCCCCATCGCCAGTGGAGGATCTTCTGGACTCGCCCTTTGATTGGCAGACACTAGAGGGAGAATACACTTTGTGGTAAGGAGTGTGGGCTGATGCTGAGGTTGCAGGTTATTGTTGTGTATTATCTCCGTACATAATAAAATAGACTTTCTCTGAAGAGTCGTCAAAGTTGTCTGGAGTCCAAGTGACTCAGGCCCACACCTCTGGCTATTCGTATACCTGACTGATCGATCAGATCGATGCAAAGAGCCGACTGTAAAGTCACTAAAAACACACGTGTATCATATTGGTCAAATGGCAACTCACCGTGCATCGCGGACACAGCCACTCTCCGTTGGGGATCTCTGGCAGCGGCGGGTTGAGACAGTGGATGTGGTAGGAAGAGGTGCAGGTGTCGCAGCACAGCAGTTCACCGCCGTCTTTGCACACCCGACAGAACTCCATGTGGTCGTCATCCTCGTCCTCTGCCCCGACGGGGACCCCGGCGCTGACCTCTGATATCACCCTGTCCTCGCTGTCCTCCTCGAAATCCTCAAACTCCTCGTCCTTCGCTTCCCACTGGATTCCCTCCTTTTCCTGAAGGAAGAAGGAACGAAGGAACAGGAGCATTGTTATTTGTGACATTACTGAATGGATCAACAACCCCGGCACCACTTCAGGTATCTGTCTCTGTGTCTGGGCAGGATTGTGTTTGTCTGAATGCAGCCAGCTTTCCTCTGAGATTTATGATGCAGCTACAAAGCCTCCATTCATCCGGTGCTCCGAGCGAGTCAAAACAAAACCACTTTTGAAGATATGTGAAGAAGGACCGCAAAGCCAAAATCATAAATAGAAAGCAGGAACAGGCGCGCTCTTGTTGTACTCACGCAGTGCGGGCAGCTCCACTTGCCCTCGGGGGCCTTGTCCAGCTCAGGCTCAAGGCAGACGAGGTGGTAAGCCCGAGGACAAGTGTCGCACAGGATGATCTCCCCGCCCTGCTGACACACCTCGCAGTAGTCCTGATGATCCGTCTCGTAGCCGTCCCCCTCCTCTTCACCTGGGACTGGAGGGACGAGCACAGAAAGACAGAAACATGGCTGACAATGTGTTTTTGTTGTCGTTTCTCATTTAAAATAATGATTAAAAACATGATTTAAAGGAAATTTGACGCTCGCGTCCCACAGGCATTATATACTTGCATATACGTGCATATAACGGGCGCGTTGTGATTGTACTTGTATTTTTCTTCTTCTTTTTGACGGGCCGCCCTCGCTTGTTCTTCTTGACGCGTCCGGAGCTGTCGGAGCGGACGGAGGAGCTGTGAACGCTGGAGTCCTCCTGCTCCGACTCGTCCTCGTCCATGTCCTCGCTCTAACGGGGACAAAGACGGAGTCATGTGAAGAAAAAGAGGGGTGAACATGGAACAGAAGTCGGAACGAAGGAACGGAGGGAGCGGACGTAAGCTTTGTACTCACTGAGCAACTCTTCTTCCTCTTGGCACCTACAGGCGATAGTTTGATACGAATGGGTGCCATCTTTTTAGCCTTCGCTGCAGCCTTCTTCTTGTCGGGGACTCGAGGACTTTTACTGCGCTTTTTGAAGCCAGGACCTGGACAGAAAAGAGCATATGGAACATTTGCAATAAAAGAATGACAAAGACGTGTGTAAGCTCTCTTAACAAGGAGTAAATACGGTCAGATTGTTGTCTTATATTGTCGTGTAAACCACCACATAAGCAGCTGTTCACACAACATCAGCATGTGTTAAAGATTGGTATAGTTACACTGTCCTGATGGTCTGGGCTCAGTTTTAACTGGATACTCTTTTCCTACATCCCATAGAAACTGACACTAGAGAGGCACAGGGAAATTAAGACCGCAGGCCTAAAACTAACCACTGACCTTTGCCCTCTTTCGTCTTGGCCTTTCTGATTGGTGGAGGCGGCGGAGGAGGCGGCGGAGGCTCGGGCGAGGCGTTCGCTGCAGAGACCTGCTCGGCGACGGCGATCGCGGCAGCTGCAGCGGTCGCCGCGACAGCAGCGGCGTTGCCCTTGAAGGGGTTGTTGGAGCTGAACTCCCTCCACTTGGCCCCCAGGATGGTCATCATCTTTGACATGGGGATCTTAGGGTTCTTCTTGGCGATCATCGGCCTGCGGGCGAAAGTTTGAGGATCATTAAAATGCTTTGGAAAGAGCTGTGGCATACCTATTTGACTGACTAATGTATTACTCACAGCAATGGTTTATATTTTAGTTTTCCACGACAGCTTAGTGGAGCCAGTTGAGTTTAGGCAGCAAAATAACATCCCGACATATAGAAGCAGTGGGCATTATGGATTACTTCATGTTATCACAGTGAAAGCGGGTATGACTCAGCCACAGAGGCCGAGGCTGCCGGCACAACTAGCAGGGATGGTGAAGACAGAGCTTCCAGGGGGAGACAGAGGCAAGTTGTTTTCAACCCACGCCACCTGTATGTGTGTTGATATGCTGCTGGTAGTTTTCACCACGGACGGTGTCGGCTGAACGGTGCTGCCAGTGTAGAGCACGGGTTTAACCGCGTGTGACTAGCGACTAGCTTGAAACTTCATACAAAGACGTAGCCAGTTGTTTCGTGTACTGCAACAGTACACGTGCAGATGTTCGCAAGCGGGAATACATGATTTCAAAAGGCAGACCCGAGAAGTAGAAGTGTAGAACAAGATCCCACAGGAGTGCATGTAAGAGCTGTGGGGTTTAGCAGGAGAGCACCACTTTTCTCTGTCACTATGAACAGTGCAGACGTTATAGCTCTGCAGGAAAATAGAGACTCAACATCCAAATAGCAGCAAAACGTTCCTTTTAATTCCTGAAATCCTTCCTTCAAGCCACACTTGTCTCCACTCAGCAACTCCCGACTTAATCCTTTTCTGAGCAATAGCATACTCAACGACTACTTTTTTTAAGTGTAATTTGGACGTAAATAAGGTGCCAGAGTGCATTAAAAATAATCAAAATAGAGCTTGTTTATTAAAAATGTGTCCCCCCCTACTGAAGCCACAGAGCCCCGCCACATAACAACATGTTTTTAACGCCTGTGTGTACGTATGTGACGTCAGCGTGTCTTGATTTAACAACAGCTACAGCCAGCCGTGCAAATCAACGCCACGTGAAAACAAGAGAGGGACGCTGCACCTCATGAACTGGCTGAAGGCTTTGTAGTTGGTGAGTTCCCCGTAGTCTTCCTCTGTGAAGGTATGATCAACATCCTCCAGACCCCACTCCTTCGCCAGCTGCGCCGACGTCTTCTGCTCTATTGGCTGCTGAGAAAAAAACAGACCAATCAGAAGAGGGAGATAATGGACTCGTCAAGGATTAAGTTGTATTCTTCTTCACCTTGATTGTTTCCTCCTGGCTGCTGTCTCCATCGACTTTTTTCTTCTTCTTGGTTTTTTTCTCCTTCCTTTCTTTATGTTTCTTCTTCTTCTTTTTCTCTCCAGATCCATAGTCGCTGGCTACGCTGTCCGAGTTCTCGCCGTAGTCTCTTTCTCTGTCCGATTCTCTCTCTACATCGCTGCCCTGAAGAGAAGATGAGAGAGGAAGATATTAAAACATTATTATTACAAAAAAAAAGTGTAGTGAGTAAAGACAAAACAGGACAAACTTACAATCTTCTTGCGTTTTTTTGCTTTGGCCGGTTTCCCCTCTTTGTCTTTCTTCTTTGTGTCCTTTTTCTTCGGTCGCCCTTTCTTCTTGCACGGGACATCTCTTTCTGATATCTCTGGCTCTTCTTCTGGGACAAAAAGCAGAGGAGAGACGGGGGGGGGGGGTTAAAGGAAAGCGTGGAAGAGAGACAGCTATCAGAATCAGACGAGCAGTGACCTTCTCAAACGCTTCCGAACACTCGGCTAATCCCCACTGAACATAATTACGCACAAACAGAAGCTGCCCGATAGTCACAGTGGCTTCGCCGACCTCTGACCCTGTCTGAATTGTCACACGTGCTAAATTAGATACAGTTTGTCTGAGCGCTGTTAATTAGATTTGGCAGCTGTGTTGGGGGTTCCATAGCATGGAGATAATTGGTTTATTGGCGATGCAAAAGTGTGACCGGCACCCTTTTTCTTGCAAACAAAGCTGAAAAGCTTCCAGAAGTGCTGATGCGTAAAAAGATTTTTGTTACATTTTTAAACTTTTGATTTGAGGGAATACAAAGAGTAGACATGCACCCCTGTCTTGTATAATTGAAGACTCTCCGCCACAGCGCATCAAAAATACATCACTGAAATCTCTGCTTCCACTGCAAATGATGGGGAAAATATCAGGCCAGTTGTTACCCTACGGTGCACGTGCAATATCACGACCACGGGTAAAGCAATTTAACCTGCAACCTGACCTGGCTTCGGAGTGGGGGGGAAAAAAAGAGAAAGATGGAGGAAATAGCAGCCGCCTCGGCTTCAAAAGAAAAAAAACCGCAGCAAAGCATTAAAGCAGAACCAAGATGTGGGCTGCGGTCTCGACCGTGCAACCAGCCTGTTTGATAGGCTACAGTTATTTTGTCGGTGTTTTTATGTCTGTCTGCCTTTGTTGGTGAGCGCTCCCACCAGCAGCAGCAGCAACACCCCCTCCTCCTCTTCCTCACTCCCACCCCGTCCAACAACCAACCCCGCTTGTCCGTGCCGCGCGCAGCCGCCGAAGACGTGCCGTGGGCGGCGGCAGCACGCACGCAGGGCTCGGTGATCCGGAGGCCGCCCGCGGGACGGACGGTGCGCTGAACTGGAACGACTCCGTTCACCGCTCTGCTGTTCCCCACACGGGGACCCCCGACCACCGCCGCTTAGAGGTCGCGTGGGGGTTAAGGTCCCCGACGGGAAGCTCGACACTAATGTATCCGTCTGGCACGGCGGGTCCGGAGTCGAGCCAATTAACACTACAAAGCAACGGATGATTCCTGTAATATTCACACAGGAAATTACACTTGTGTCCCGTTTATCTTGAGTTAATTACGATCATAACAACACGACATCTGCACTTTAAAGCTCTTCTGCTACATCTGCACCCAAATCCAAAACATCCCCAGTTATTGTATGTTTTTCTATGAATAAACTGCAACCTTAAGGCTGCTGCACTGCTATTTTGGACTGTTGCAGTGTGGTTAACCAACCGCTACTTTCTGCACCCTTTTACTTTGACTGCAACCCCGTGCGGCTCCACTGTCACAGAAACTTCCAGAATGTCACAAGCCTTCAATCCTCTTTCCTACAATATTGCTGCTGAGAGGAGCACAAAAAGAACACCTTGTTCTATCATATATATATATATATATATGTATAAATACATTTAATAAACATGGCATTCGGCTAATTAGTCGGTATGTATGCTAAGCTAGCTGAACAGTCACACCTCTCTGTCCTGTAAGCGTGCAGAAGCGGTGTCCTATTTTGACCTGTCACAGCGACAATGGGGTAAGGGGGGCAACTTTGTGTCTGGCACCACGGTTTCACATCATCACGCTTTCATGTCTGCAAAGCGAAACGCACCCTCTCGAGATAGGTATCATATATGTGTAGCCTCCGGCCAGGGGAGTCCATGTTTTTGCCAGTCTTTTTTTTTTTTATTAACCCTTCAGGGCGACCGTATTTCCCGGCCTGCTCGTTTCCTTGTCATCCGAGTCTAGGAGCTGTCAAAAGGGATTTGAGGGGACAAAACAAGCGGCGACTTTGTGATGTTGGAGAAGTGACTTTTGCGGAAATTCCGCTGCGGCAAGTTTAGTTTAAACTTTTTGTTGGGAGGTGCTGGAGGAGCTCGAGGGAGCGGAGCGGGGGGATAATGAGCGTGTTGTCCCGACGATAAACGACGAGGGGACACAGTCTTTCTGCGTTTTGTTGCAAACTGGAGAGGAGTTGTGTTTCTGTTTTCAAAGCGCGCTCTCGTCTTTTTTTTCTTCTTCTTCCCCCTGCCTCTCTTAAAGCTGCAAACATGGCACCTAAATCCACATAAAGGTGGAACAACTGGGGGATGTAACGCAGTTTAAGATGGTGAAACGTGCCTTTTTTTTTTTTTAAAGAAAAAAAAAATCTGGTCTAGTGAGTATGTTTTTTTATTTTGTATGCGCGCACCCGAGTCCTCGCTGATCTCTCACTGTACCGTACTTGGACCTGCACCGATTTGGGCGCACAAACTGCGGGTTCCGGCTACTTTCTGACATGCCCGTTCTCCCAAAAATATAACCGCTAGTAAGTATGTGTGTTTTTTGATTTCGTGTGCGCGCGCTCCCGACTTGTGCGCCAGTTTTTCTTTACCGTACCTGGCGCGGCTGGTGTTGCAGTTTCCCGAGGCGCCGCCGGCGAGTTTATGTCGCTTGCGTTCTCGTCTAGGTCTCCGTCGTCGTCTTCTTCATCAAAATCTCCTCCCTCGGAATTAACCACCATGCCCTCTTCTTCCTCACAGGACCGGAGAGGAGAGGACATTATATCCCGGTCATTGGATCCGTCCTTGTATTCAAAAAAGCGTATTCTTGCCCCCGAATGTGTGATATTTATTTAATATTCAAATCGGCACAGGGAAAAAAAAGTGGGGGGCGTTTTGAAATATTTTACACTAGGCAGAGCAACAAAGATGGCCGCCCTCTTATATTTATTTTTTAACAACCCCCCCAATAAGAAAAATCCCCTTACATAAAAAATGGCTGACTATATTATTTCAGAACGCACCCCCCTCCTCTTTTCTCTATCTCTCTCCCCTCTCTCCTTCTCCTCTGTGCGCGCCCCCTCCCTCCTTAAAAACGTACACATTGTTACAAGAGAAAGGGGTGTGTGACTGCATGTAAGTTACATTGTTACTTGTTTGTTACTTTTCTGTCAGCCCTCCCCTCTCCTTTCTCCAAGTCCGGATCAGACAGACTTGCCTGGTGTCAGTGTCACTTGCAACATCACACGCACCAACTCTCTCTCTCTCTCTCTCTCTGCATTGCAGAGCCCGACACAAATCTATCAAATATGGCCACCTTATATTCTCCGGAGCCCCCACCGTTGTATAAAAATTATTTTGGAGCAGCAGAGTGTGTGTGTGTGTGTGTGTTGGGGAGGGATTGAGAGAGAGGGGGGTTGGGAAAATCTGCCGCAGCCATGCCCAGACTTACATCAGATTGTATTGCTTAAAAATTAACTACTTGTGGTGGGGATGGAAACAATTCACAATATGCAAATTATACTCCCCCCCCCTTTATAAAGCAGCATAATAAACAGCTCAAAGCGCCTTATCCGCCTCTGGTGCAGAGGTTTGAGACAAACACAGGAGATTTTTTTGTTTTTTTTGTTTTAACTCTTACTGTAAAATCTCTTGGACTGGATGGCAGTAATGCCATGGGAATCCCTCCACCCGAGCCAGCCCTCGGTGGCTGCTCGGGGCACTTTCTGTTTTGACAAAAGAAAATGTTGCTTTGTCTCTCACGTTCAAACCTCACCACCGAATCGAGGGATCACACAAGAGAACGTGTAGAGGATGAAAAATGATCTGATTTGAAACGTCTGCATACGTGATGAGTGTCTTAGACGAAAAGAAAAAAAAGTAGTTTATCAATTTATGTGGTGTTGATTTCATCGCATTTGACTGATTTTATTGCATTTAATATAAAAAATAAATAAATAAAAAGCCACAACAAAGCGTGTAAATGAGCAACAACAATGCAATAATCATATTTCTCATAGATGTAACTCCTCCGGCAGCTACGGTTGATTTATTAGCAGTCAGAGGGTGTTAAATCCCATGAATCACATAAATATGTGAGAGGTTTATTCACATTTCATTCTTCACCTTAGAAACAGAAGCTGGACAAAAGAAATCTTGACCAAACGTCCACATAGGAGTTGTTTCTGGAGCTTTTAATTGCATCCAACACCAGCACACTGTGAGATTTGGTTGAAAAAGCTAGTATGTGGACCTTTTGTTAAGAATTAAAAAAAAAAAAGTTATATTATGGAATAGGCTTTTTTTGCTGAAGACAATTTGACACGTCACAGTAGGGTGTAAATAATAAAATGAATTAATTATGGGTCAATTCCATTTATCTGCTTGAGTCATGGTGTTGTGTCGTACTGAGACACTCGTTAATGATAATAGTAACAGCTGTGCTTTCCTTCTTATATGTCAAAATGTAAAAAACAGAAGGTGGAACTGATTCGCTGCTTCTCCAGAAAGTTAACCCTCAGTATGTTTTTATTTAAATCCTTCTATCTAAAACGAATAGTCAGTCAGAAGGTCACCTAAATGTAAGTATATTTGTCTTAAATATGTACACATGTGTAGACCTAAACTTCTTTTTCACAACATAATCATGTTGTGCCAGTCACTGCATCAATCCGTTAATTGGACACAGCTGGTCACTTAACGAGTGACTTAACGAGCCTGAACTCACTGCATAAATGTAACTATTGTTGCGTCGTCTTCTTTTTTTAACACATTCATGCAATTCAAATGCTGTTGCACGCTGGCATCGGTATTCAATTGAACCGCATTATACACTTAAACAAAAATAACTGAACTGCTTGCCAAGCTAATATATAGCTACATAACAAATATGCAAATGTGTAGTTATGTTATGAGGGACAGTGCCATCCCTTCCATGGGATATTTGCATGAATAATCTCAAGAACACTTGGGAAACAGGGAAGAGAGCAGCCACAACATTGTGTGAAGCATCTTTTTTTCATCCTCTCGGTATTCCGTCTGCGTTCGTTACTCACCTTTTTACACCAATAACTGGATATCCTGTAAACAAGTGTTTCCATCACGCCTCCTCTGCAGCAACAGGTGCCTGTACTCGGCTTCCCCGCGCGCCCACAGACGACGACGTTAGGGGAATTTGTTAGTGTCTGATCCAACGGCTACATCTGCCAAGAGAGAGATGCAATGCAAGAGGTGTCTGCTAACAGATTGGGTGACTGGCGAGACACGTGCGTTATGTGCATATCTACTTTATGCACCCTCACCCACGGCATCCATGCGAATACCTCCACACTGGAGGTATTCGTAGCTGTGACTGTGTCTCACTATGCGTCTACAAACAACAACAATAAATAAATGGGTGAAACTAGCCAGGATTCTCTGTTATGCTGCAGGCCTTGACACACTGCACTACTGTGCTGAGGCTGCCCCCCCCCCCCCCCGTGTCCATTTGGCAGGGAGACATGGCGAGGATGAGTGGTGAAAAGTGCCTCCCCTGGGTGCTGCGCTGTAGCTAACCCAGATTTTATGCAGTGAGACACAGAGGAAGACACCGGCCCCTTGTGCTCCGTTCAGAGCTGAGCCGTCTGAACCGAGGCGACCCGGAGAGCAGATAATGCTCAAATAACGTCACGTAGCGGTGGGCTCGGGAGGGAAAAGTTAGCTTCACATATCCCAGCAAAGTGTTTTAAGTGAAAGTGGTGATGTATTCTCTGTGTTCAGACTTGCATGAGCCAGTTAATAGGTTCCAAATATGGCTTCTTCTGCCCTGTGAGACTTGGAGGTTTCATCAGTGTTTAATATGCTTTAGATTATTCTCGTTCTAGCTTTGCCTCAACCCCCATCTCTTTTCTTCTGATACCAAGTGGCCAATGTATCTTACACCAATTTTTATGTCTGTAGAAATGATTTTCTTTTATACCGTTTGGTTGGGAATAAATGCCTTTCTATTGTTTTGTCAAATTCCGTAATTATTTAAGACCATAACACATTTAGTATAAAGGTAGAGCAAATAGCTGCACCACCGCCTTAATGACAACAAAAAGCCTGCATGTGTAGTGAGGGTCAACGAATCAAAGGAAGAATGCAGTACAGCACATTCTACTCACCTGCAGCTGTAACATTGTGACGTCAGGGAGTTGATTTTCCTCTGACGCGGTCCCGCCTCGTACCATTAATCCCTTCACCGCAGGCTCTCCGACGCCATTGGCCCCAGTCAGTGTGAGAGCTGGGAGGGGGTGGACGTGTGCAGACAAGATCAATGTGGGTAGTAGCCTGAGGACACAAGGTGTCAAAAATACATGAGTATCAAGAGAATACCTCGGAAATATTAATTCTTTGGTTCTTTTGACCAACCAACACTCCTATATATGAAATGACACATCTTTTAAGATCTGTATCTACCCCTGTTTTAGAGTTTTCCACTCACACAACAAAAATAAAGGCTTCACATATTGCAATTGGTGAAGTCTGGGCCCTCATTGTGTCCTAGTGAGACTGTGTAACTTTTTGAAGAAGAAATAACACAAACTTCCTCTCTTACGAATGACGAGTTGTATTGATGAGCAATACATGAATGCAGCTTTGTATAGTTAGTTTAAAACACTGAAGGTTTTTGTTGCTATAGCCTCACTTTGTTAGATAGCTTGTTAGCTAGAATTTGACACCTGTATTGCTCGACACCTGTAACTGTTCATACAGAAGGAGTTAATATATGGAGTAAAGCTCATTATTATAATTATCAGACAAATAAAACAAGATGTAAGCTGATGTCTTTAAAGTAACTGACTCAGGAGAGTCCTGGGAGATGTAGGGAAATTCAATATGCCATTATCCTTGAACTTTTAAATATCATACTTTCTCTGTATTTCTGCAGACTTGAAGTATCTTTTAAAAGGTCATTAAAAGGTCAGGTGTGAGACCTTCTTGCTTTTAATAGTCTTCCTTATCTGTTGTTTACTTCCTTTTCTCTGAACTGTCATAAGCTACCAATGCAGGTTAACGGTTCACCTAATTTTACATTTCCATGTTAACCCTCAATGTTATATTACATAACGCTCCGTCAGTATCGTGTGTCGTTCCCTTTAAAAAAGAAAAAAAACACCGGATGTGAAGTTTCCGGTTTAGCTGGTCCGTCAGACAAATTGCTCCGTAAGCAAATGTAGGGGAAGAAGAAGAAGGGCTATGGCAACAATGATTGAGGAAAATGGTCCTTCGACACATGTATGTACATCCCGCTTTATTTATTTACTTCTTTGTATTTTACATGATTGTTCAGGTTGTTATAACGGGGAGAAAACGGCATACATTAAACAGTTTCAATTATTATCAAGGCTTCTCTTGGTGCTAACGTTAGCCGGTGGCTAACGAATCAGCTAATACAACTGTCACCCATTAGGTTAACCTGTGTGACGTTAGGCCACGTTATTTACCAGATAATATTTAGATACATAATGCTTCTTAGCCATAGCATCTATATAGCTATCTGTATTGGCATAATCAGCTTACAGTTGCCTGAATGCATTTATTGACGGTTGCAGAAAGCAGCTCTTCAGTGTTGGTTTATTCTGTTATCTTTCTGCTCTCGTCCAGGAGCACTCTCACGTGTCCCCGTCGTCTCAGGCCCGGCAGAAACTAGAGGGGCTCCTGAACAAAAACATGAAGATCCGCATGACAGACGGACGGACTCTGGTGGGGCTGTTCCTCTGCACGGACCGAGACTGCAACGTCATCCTCGGATCAGCTCAGGAGTTCCTCAAATCCACAGGTAAATAAATATACAGGTAAAGTATAAAGATGGCCGAGCAATAACAAGCCTATTCCATCATGCAAAAGGACACCGACATCAGTGTGTCATTATCAACCTGACAGTCAACCAAACATAAAATAAAATCCTGGAACATTTTCGTTAAGCACTTTTAGTCCATCTTATTTCCCACAATAATCTCTTTGAATCCATTTTGTCCTCAGACACATTCTCTCAGGGCGAACCCAGAGTCCTGGGCCTGGCCATGATCCCCGGTCACCACGTGGTATCCATCGAGGTGGAGGCAGACAGTCTGGAGGACACACACGGATTTGGACCGAACCATTGATGAAGGCCCCTTCCTGTCTGTCTCTCAGAGAGGCCGACATGTGGCTGAGCTCAAAGGAGAGTGGACGTCTTCGTTGGAGGATGTTATCGGACACTTCACCTCCTCAAATGCAGAACTCCCGTGTCAATATTCTGGATTTAGCCATTTCCTCTAAGCTTGAAGATGTGTCCGTTGGCAGCGACAGCTGTACAATACATGCGTGTATGAGAAGGTGACGCAAACAGCAGATCCATGGATGTGTGTGGAAATGTTTCAGTGTACAGAGAACATCTTTGTTTTATGTTTAAAAATACATTGTTGTATTTGAGACCTTGTGTTTAAAGTTTGTGTGTCAGGAGCGACCGGTTTTATAAAGGGGAACGCCACCGATTTTAGAGACTGGAAGTATGAAGATGAAAAATAAATCACAGGGTAAAGTTGCCAGCATTGTGGTTTTGACAAGAATGTGTGGGATTAAAAAAAAACATCTTATTTCTTTCTATAGTGAGTCTGATGTTATAAGAGTGCAATGGAAGTTATGAAAATGTACTTAAAATTACTGGACTATATGTCAAATATCTGAGGATGAACATCTATAAAACTAAATACTTGTAGCTGCAGGGGGAGCTGTTCTGTAGCTGTCCCCTTTGCATGCCATGCGTCATGAAATTAGGACAAAATTGAGATTGCTTCAATTATTTTTAATACGCTGGAGCATGTCAGCTGATTCAGTTTTGGCAACAGTAAAATTGATGCCACCAACAGCAGAAAGCCCTAAAAAGAGAGAAAACCCAGAAACAAAACCTTCCCACTCAGTTGATTTAAATACAAAGAGCCGGTCACATTTGGTTCACACAGTCGCGCAGCAGACAGGTTTCAAAGCAGTGACGAGTCACTGCACCTTTAAACCATTTTGGACAAAAATAACTTAGAAGTCAAATCTTTAAAAGAATCTCATCTTGGTTTACAGGTTAAACTTTTGTGCGTCTTTTCTGGCTGTGAAACCGGAGCCTCATTTACGAAGTTCCATTTTATCTGTAACTGATGTACCACCCCAGCTCAGTACAACATTTAAAATGTGCACTTTTCTGTGGGATTATGATAAATGAGGCTCTCAGATAACCATTGAAGACACACTTAGTTTGTGAAGAGTCTTTCGAAAGGCTTTAAAAAAAAAAAACCTGCAGTAACATTTCATGAGTGGAGAAGATGGCCAGTTTTTCAAACAAAAAGGGTAAAATTGCAAGTTTTTGTGTTCACGTGTGAGTTTTTGTCAAGTCTTCATTCATAAGTTACGTCTACAATGTTTGGATCTGGATATATAGCCGGTTAAAGACGCCATAAAATACAGAATTTGCACGTTATTCCAATTGGATAGCTGGTGAAAAACAAATAAGGAATTTAAAAGAAAATCACAAACAATCCCGGAGCCGCACCGATTTAAGATCCATAGGATTTCAAAGCTGTAACACCCACCAAGTTTCCTTTCCTAGTGCGGAAGTCTCACCTACTTCCCATTACGGTAGAAGCTCGACAACATAAACCCTCCTGCTGCCATGGTGTAGAAAAGTCTTGGTTCTCTAGGACAGAGAAGGTTCGACATGGTCAAAAACGTAGACCGAGATCAGTCGACATGTAAAGAATACTGCGAGCAGAAATCAACACACCGACAGTCCTGTAATGTCCGAGCAGCTACTGCACTTAAAAAAAAAAAAAGTCCCTTGATAAAAAGGTTCGAAGAATGGCACAAAGAAAGAAACGATAAGAGCCAACTTTCAAGTGTTGACACAAGACTTCATTTCCTTCAACCACAGCGACGAGTTAGTGAACAGTAGCCAGTCAGATCCGTCGTTTTAGTGGTGAGAAGTCCAGGTTTCTTTTCACTGTACAGCTCAAGACCTGCATTCAAAATCAAACGTTCAAGTAACCGTGTCCAAGCTGAAGCACAAGTTCTGAGGAAGACTTCTCCTTAAATCCGCCGTTGTTGTTGTTGTTCTTCCCGTATGCCTGCCTGCCTGCCCCCCCCCCCCCCCCCCCCCCCGGTGTTCGTCAAGGCCTCCTCTCTAGTTGTGCTGGAACTTGAAGTGGAAGCTGCCGCCGGACTCGAACGGGTTGAAGCTGTGAGGCCAGCTCTGTCCTCCGCCTCCGCCCTGCTGGTTTTCAGGGTCCAGAGGATCCTCACCTGCGTCGAACTTCTGCCTCATTTCTGGAAAAGACAACGGGAAGCATGGAGGGACAAATTTAAAGACGGGGGGGAAGCTAAAGCATTGTTTAACACGATGCAGACATGGAGATCTCGATGCCTGATAACGGAAATGAATCTTCTCTTCTAAATCTCAGCAAGAAAGCGAATGAGCACATGTCCACAAATGTGGAACTTTTCTTTCTTAGATCAGCTACTAGTAGTGTGAACATGTGACATTATAGGCTGCCATAAACTTTTTCTCAGCTCCTAACCTGGGTCAGTGAGGACCTCTTTAGCCGACGCGATGTCGATAAACTTCTTCTCCGCCTCTTTCTTCTCCGACTCGGACTGGAAGTTGTCGGGATGCCACTGCATCGCCAGCTTCCTGTACGCCTTGATGATCTCCTGCTTGTTTGCACTCCTGACAAAAACAACGTTTGTGAAGAGTTATCTGGAGCAATCCGCTCGATAAAGTCCTCGACAATGGACGGAGGAAGTTAACACCGCTTTTGTAATAAAACCGGTTGGGGCTGGTTACCTGCCGACACCGAGGATCTTGTAGTAGTCCCTCTTACGAGAGACTTTGAGCAGTCTCTGAGCTCGGTCGAGTCCTTCTTTGAGATCGTGGCGTTCGCCTTCGCTGTCGAACTCTTTCGCCTCGAGGTAGTCCTCCACCGCTGAACGGAAACAAATAAAAGACGTTAAAAACCATGTTTGTCCACCACAAATATGCTGTGATTGCATCTGCACAATATAATTATTAATTCATCCAATTAGACTATTAATTCATCTTCTAAATCTGTGTTTTGCTCAATGGTTTACAGCATCATTGATATCTTAAACCTTGAAGAACCTGCTGAAAAAAAAGACACACCACATCTATATTTTTCATGTGCGTGCAAATTCAAGAGTGTGTATAGATCTTTAGTCAAAGGCGTCCCCCTGAAGGGTGTGGAGAGTCCTGTTACCTTTCTCGTACTCCTGGTTGAGGATGAACGCCTCGGCTCGGTCTCGGAGGACGTTGGCGTTGCGGGGGTCTCTCTGGTGAGCCTCTGAACACACGTCTATGGCCTCCAGAGCCAAGTTAAGCTAGAATTGGCGAGAGAGAGGGACAATGTGTTGCCATTCATCACAGAAAGATAACAGGCCTAAAGAACCGTTACATGCCGGCAACAACTGGGCCACCAGTGCTCTCTCTCACCTTGATAAGGCAGAAGCAGATCCTCTCCTTGGCCAGGTTGGTGTAGAACGGGACATTCGGCTCCGTCTTTATCACCGATTGATACTTATCAATGGCTTGCTGATGCCTAATGGTGTGTACAAAGAAGATCAGGGTCATTCATTAGGCTAGTTAGGCTGCAGGTGTACTTTTTTTTCCTGTATTTCTGTTTTGTTGGTGTCAACAGATATCAAAAGAACAGGAATCACATGCAGGTTGCAGTGTGTGTGTTTCTGTTTCAGACAGACGCATGTTGTAAATACATGTTCTTCAGAGGATCACGATTTAGGGAAAGTGCACCGATCCCAAAGAAGTACCCACCTCTCCTGCTGAATGAGCTCCTCTGCCGAGTCCAGCTGCTTGCTGAGCTTTTTCACCTGCTTGTAGTGGCCGAAACACTCTTTGTCGTCCTGGTCCAGCTTCAGACACTCTCGGATGTGACTGCACGGAAACAGACGAGTGAGAATGACATTTTGACTAAACAACACGGTAAACAGGAAGCTCTCTGAGATGAAAAGCAGCTGGATTTGCATGACTCCGGCTGGCTAAATCAACATAGTTTGTTTACTCCCCCAGCAACAATGCTCACTTGAGAGACTCGCGGTGATCTCCGAGGCTGTAGTGCAGCATGCTGAGCTTCAGGAAGGCGGCGCGGTTGTCGTTGCGCAGCCTCGTGGTCGGCGTCAGGTCCTGGATGGCTTTCTGCGGGTCTCCCATTCGGATGTAACATTCCGCGCGAAGCTCCCGCGACTCAGGGTCCCACGGAGAGATCTGAGGAAAGACGGCGACTTTTATAAGAGAGTGAGGAGACATGTGCAAACTGAGTCAAGCAATGGTGATCACTCTTAATCCATACACATGTTATTACAGATGAATGATGGAGTAACAGATGTGTCTTTACAGGAGGAGAAAACTTGGTTTATTAAAATGCGCTTTTTAATATATTATGGATGTTTATTTTACATATATTGGTAAAAAATTAAACTACGAACATAAAACAACAACAGACAAACTGCATGCAAAGGGGTTTTTCTTTAAAGTTGGCACACACCTCAATGACTCTCCCTAGCACGGCGATGGTGGTGCTGTAGTCCCCTTGGTGGTACGCAGCATGGGCCTCCTCCTGCAGCTCCTCCAGCTCGTTCGCTCTCATCAGCTGGTCCTGAGCTTCTTCGTGGTCGGGTGAGCGCTGCAGCTAAAAAAAACAAAAAAAAAAACAGATGCATTGTTCTGTCAAGCTGCTGTTTCAGGTAAAACACTAAAAAATAAGGATAGAAGCATTGGTTTAGGACTTTAAACTCACCACTGCTTCAAAGTCCTCCCTGGCCTCCTGTGTGCTGCCCTGCTTCAACAGGATATTCCCTCTCTGCAACCTGGCCTGAAAAATATGCAGGAAAATAAAGAGATGACGCGATGAGGAGACATAGGAGAGCAAAAAAGAAAGACCCAAGAGATGGAAATAAATATGACAAGCAGCACATGGACACACTTAAAGCGACAAGTTTTTCTGGTTGTGATGAGGTGAACTTACAGCCAGGAAGTCCGGCTTGAGTTGGATGGCTCTGGTCAGGTCTGGCAGGGCAGATTTGGATTTTCCCATCGCTAGAAACACTGCAGCTCGCTTGTAGTAGGTCAGGTAATTCTTAGAGTCTCCCTCTAAAATGTCAAGAACATTTTTGTTAAAGTACTCATTCTGTCTGTACTAAAATCTTCTCGTCTGTGGTGAAGCACAGAAGAGGGCATTACTCAGCCGGTGTAGATGTGGGTCAGTGTGGGAGTAACCTTACCTACAGCGGAGTGGTAGTGGGACAACGCTTCAGCCAGTTGACCAGCAGCCAAAAGTTTGCGGCCCATCTCCAAGTGGTGCTCGATCTCGACATGAGTCGCCCCCAAGACACCTGAAACATAAAACAGCCCCTTGAGCCCTCGCTAGAGTCAAGCCAAGCCTAAAATAAATCTAAAATATTAAATCAGAACAAGACAGACTGGGTAGTCTAAGCCTATTATATTAAAATCAATGTGGTTTTAATGCATTTCACTTGCTAGATTAGCTAAACATGCATTCCAGTCAGTTTCTGAATGCATCTTGCAAACAAAGCACTCAACCTCATTTTATTTACATGTTTAAATCATCAACAACATGCCATAATGCACATCATGACCCAATCATTTGTTAGGGCTGATATGATTTGCTAATTGACAAATAGATCATTTAGACAATGCCTTAATTATTCAAGTCATTCAACAAGAAAAATGCCAAGAATTCTCTAATCTGATTCTATATTGTTTTAATATCTCTGGGGCAGTTGATTGGACAGAATAAGTTATTTGGAGACGTCACCCTGGAGCCCTAATATTTCATATTTACACTTAGATGTGTGTGTGAGCAGGTTTATTATTATGCTTCCTTTACACCGGTAATTTAATCACGGAGGTGACGGAAAAAAATGCTCTCTAGCAAAAGCCTCTAGTTCCTGGCAACGCCTTAAATACTCCTAAACGCCGGTTACATGTTGCCCGAGTTTAAGAACTAGTTTGTGGCTGTACAGACAGCGCTTACCGTCCAGCTGGATGTCCAGGATGACACACAGCAGTGACAGGGAGCACAGGACCCCGCTGAGTCCGGTCCGCCGACACGACTCCATCTCCCGATTCTTAGTCACACTTTCACACCGGAACCAGCGAACTTAACGGCTCTGGTTTCACGTCGAGTGCAATTACCGGTTCGTGTCATTGACACGGTGATGTTTTCTATTAAACCTTCATATTTTCCCTCTCTTCTCTCTACCCGGGCCGCAGGAACAGCTACGACGGTGTATTTACGGTCCCGGTGTGATAGAATTCCGTGTAGAAATACAGGTACGCCGCTTAAAAGGTTCCCCCCTTATCTATATTAACGGTTTAACAGCAGTTGACAGCCTTGAAAGCGACTCAACTGACTTTAACATGAACTCAAAACAAGTAACATGATGATGGAGAACAGCTGACAGCCAGTCCGCTTTGTACACGAACCCTGTTCTGCCCCCTGGTATCGTCGTCCCCTCCCTTTCTTGCCCCGCACTCCCGTGGTTGGTCCACATGTCGCACATCCGGGTTCGTCTGGAAACGTGGGCCGCTCTCATTGGAGAGACTATTTTAACGCGGATCCCTGCATGGGACCAAGTATTGGTTTAGTGTGAATAAATAGGGATCACGTAGAAGCAAGAAATCGAAAGTAAACTCACTCAATGTGGCTCTGATATGGAGGCCTATTGCTGCATAAAAAATGCCATTTAAGTTATAGTCAGTATTAAATTTTCTTAAGAATCTGCCTTAAAAAACGTGTCTAATATGCCTGTGACTGTAGAATATAAACCCATATTTATGTCATTCATCCCCCAAATTCCCAGAGGGACTTGGCCCCAATATAATATTGCTAAATATCTCATTATGACTAATATATATATGACTATATCTCTTATAGCTATGGGACATTTCCTCATATATATGACACAATATATCTTAATTGAGAAGCAGAATTAAATGTATTTTATACATGCATATAGACAAAACTTTTTTTACAGCCAGTTGTAATTGTAAAAATCAATTATTGAATGAATATAATGATGTGATCTCTGAATGTCTAAAGAATATGCTGGTGCATATCATTTATAATTTATCCATAATTTGGGTTAAATTGCTTATTATTTATATTTAAAATGTACCTTTATGTGCAATATTTATGATAATTATATAATATAATAATTAAGTTTGATATTGTTTGTTTAAAAAAAAGAATACAATCATAACTTTATTAACCACGGAAATACAAAGTCAAACAGAAATGTTTAGCACAACACGTTTTATTGTGCGCTATCGTAAAAAAATCAAAAACAAAATAACGATAACTTGTCCTCACACTCTTTCACAGGTACTATCTATAAAACTGTACAAAACAACACACAAATATCTGGATCATCACAGTTTTGACCTTCCCCTTCATAAATGTCTAGAAGTGTGTATGCAGATCATCAAATGATTGGCTTCCTTTGGAAATAAGTGACGGTATGTAAATGCATTTGTGTGAAACATAAATAGAATCATTGCAAGCATATGGTACGTCTGTGTGGCGATAAGAAGCTTTGCTTTTTACAACTTTCACAACTTCAATTCTATCATTTCAATGCTATCATTTCTACAGAGTACACACTTGATATAATGTGATTATGTACAGTTCAGTGGTGATATGTTACTTCATGACGGAGACCTTTAGCTTTTCCACATGTCAAAAAGTGTAAAAGCTGAACACCAGGATATGTTAGATGCATCAACAAAAACTGAGTCGATGAAAAGATTTGACTCCAGGATTTTTGCAAAAGATGAGATTTCTGTCTTCTGTTTTTTTTTTTTGGTGACAAAGTTCTGTTTTCATATTCAAACATAAGCATTCCGGCCGTAGGTGCTGGCAGCCTGGCTTCTGGTCGGTGCTGCTCCGGAGTACACAGTCCCCCTGCTTTGAAGAGGCAACGGGCTGCAAAAGATGGTTAAACAAAAACATGAGTCACTGATGATGAGGCAGCATGCACTATACCTGGACCCTGAAACTAAAGTAGCTAAATGGAGTTAAGCCATCACTCATTTTATTATTTACACCTTGGGCTTTTCCTATTTGTGACATGTCGTTGAAAAAGGCCTATTATAGCAACAAAATCATGAGGGCGATGCTGAAAATGTATTCAATTATCATGTTTTCTGCCCATTTGTCTCACCACTGTGTACTTGCACCAGTGTGTTTGTTTATCCAACCATTGGGGGGCGGCAAAACTCAAATTTTCAAATCTTTCACATAAAGGCTTTAGTTTGCGGCCTAATCAGGCCTTTCTCACTCCAAACACTCCCACCACTCAGCGCAGCCCTTTGTCATGTCTATTAGGAGCTGCTATTACATCCCACAGGTGAATTAATAAAGTTCTGCCACAACAAGGTGCCAGAGTGCCATGAATTTCTTCCTAAACGATTTTCAATTTTCCACAAACATCACACGTGTTCAATATGTTCATGTATGTTAGTAAAGATTTTGCAAAATAAATGATGAGCTGACATACAAATAAATAGAAAGAATCAATTTAATTTCCTAAACAGTATGGGTACATATATTTATGAAATTATTTATGTGGATTTTTAAAGGCAACTATCTATCTGAGAAGAGACTTATTTTCTTCATTTCACTCCCTAACATTTAACAGTAACGTTCTCACTTTCACATCTAGTGTATAGAGGAACTACATGAGCTATGCAAATGGTTGTAAAGCAATGCATACACTGTCACAATCAATAAATTAACACCATCAACATATTAATGATTATTATATCAAGTATTGAACTCACTATTTTTCCTCTGTGCCCATTTTGCAGGAGCAGGTGAGACAGGCTCCTCCAGCGATGGCGAGCACAGCGGAGCACCAGCCGATGTAGAGTGCTTCTCCTATTTCATACCTGCAACACACAGCAGAGAGTCAGTCAGCCCACGTGAGCCTCATGTAAAGGCCTTTCAACCGGCCCTCTCCACCACCACCACCTCACCTTATCCCGGGATAGAAGGGGTCAAAGAAATCCTGAGTGATGTTGAAGGCATACCAGGAAATTGCGACCATTGTGCACACACCTTTTGATAGAAAAATTATATTCTTTAATAATTAGCAGAGCAGCGGGGAAGCTACACTAAATGTCCAAAGTCTTCAGGTAACCAGGAGCACATTTATGGATGGTTGATTTGAATGTGCTATAAAACATGACTATCATTTATTAGCATTGTGGAAAAGTTCCCTTATCTATTTATAGGGTATGAATTGGAAGGTCAGACTGGTCAGATATTTTTTTTCTTATCTTTGTTACCTTGAATTATGAAAAGGACTCCAGCAGCGCCAGCAATCCTCCCTTTGAGAACATAGTTTTCCCCTCCTGCCTTTGAACACTGCACTCCTATCAGGGCCGCCATCAGGCCAAGCGTGCCCAACACGACCGATGTGATCATCAAGGCTCGAGACGCTTGGATGTAACCTGAACACAGTTTGGAAATAAATTTTTAAAAAAACACAAGTTGATTTTACTACTTTTTTCTTGTCATCTGCCTTGAAAAAGGGTCATGAGATTATGACCAGTTTGTATGAGCAAAGAACTGTTGTGAAAACTTCAAGAGAACAAGTTCAGGGTGTTTTTTCTGACAAGCAACATCATGTAATATAACTTATTTCCACTATTTATCTTCTTTTTTTATGTTACAATGATCTATGGATGTTTGGTGGATCAAGAATTTAAAAAAAGTACTAAATTCTACAATTATAATTATTTATTGCAATTTTCTTTGTCACCGTACCACTCAAAGCAAGCAGCGAAGGAAACTCCCTGCAGTTATGCACCCCGGTCGAGTCTGTCGCACAAGACATCCACAAGTTTTCGTAGATGGTGGAGGTGGTGATGACGTTCCCGTCGACGGTGGAGGTCCTCCAGTAACGGTGCGGCAGGGTGACCCCCACCATCACCCAGGCAATGAACCCCAGCACCAAAGCCACTACTTCCACAATCGGATCCATGACCCCAACTCGGCCCAGCAGTCAAACAAAAGTATATCCAGGTCTCAGTTTTTGAAATTTAATAAAACTTGTTATAAAAAACCAAACATCTGATTTTGGGTGCGAGAGAGCGGTGTGTCTGTTCTGCCACTGTGAGATGTGTCCAGCTCAACAGATATGTATAATGATTTATATGACTTTCTCTCCTCCCTTCTCCCCTCCCCTCACACACACACACACACACACACACACACACACACACACACACTCTCTCTCACTCTCTCTCTCTCTCTTTCATATTTTACACCCCTGAAACTGAGCAGGTGTTGATCGGCTCACTCTCAAGGTCCAATGGTCATCAGTCAGTGTTAATGACGCTGCACTGTTCATGTTTATTTGACACGCTCCACCACGTTGTTTTCTTTGATGAAAAACTGAACATTACAAGCAAATTACAAAAAATTTTTTTTGTGCTGGATCTTTCACAAAAATATTGCATCATTACACCCCAAGTTTCATACCGAAGCTCCATTAAACACACTACTTTTTAAAAATAAAAGTGTGTAGACACCTGAATGGCATCAGAAATGCATTAGTTGTTCTTTGTCATCTATTTAGTGTTTTTGAAAGTCCTCAGAGTACTTCACACTTGTGTGAGGAGGCTCTGGGTGTGTGAAGGTTAAGATAAGACGAGGACTTTGTAGATGTTCTTGACTCGAACAGTCCGAACCAAGGATTACACACACAACGTTGTTTTGATTCCGCCGAGGTAGTGTGATAATAAGTGATTCTGTATGACGTGTATGAGATGGATTGAATGTCCTGTTACTTTAAGTTTTTGGAATGACTGTCTCTATACATGTTGCACCAAGATCTTAAGATAAGATATACTTTACTGTCCCGCAGGGAAATTTCTCTTGGGCTCCAAGCCGCTGCATCACACAATACACCATATATTAGTCCCCAATAAAATCTTATCAGATAATACTACTTGTTGCTATTTAACAATTTGATGGAGGATGTAATAAATACATTTTTGTACCGATTTAGCCTGCAGATTGGCATTGTGAACCGTCTGCCTGAAGGCAACTACTGGAATTCTTCTTCGAACACATTTGCGTCATAACAAACATATATCTATTCAAGTAAGGACAACTGGGGCTCACCGAGTTATTCTTCTATCCATCTCAGTAAAGATTTACCCTGTTTCCACATCAACAGTATTAATCGCATTCAATCTGTGAGCAGATTGTAACATAACTTAAAAACTGAGGCCAATTTTCTCAGTTGCTAATAACAGCCTGTGGACAGATTTCCACTGTCCCAAAACGATTTGGGACGTTTTTCGCAGGCAAAAACGCGAACGCGGGATTTGCCCGCGTTTTTCACGGGCAAATCCAAAGGATTTTGACGTTAATGTGGTGTCCCGAGGTGCCTTGCCTCTCTACAGCGCCAACAGTTTCAAGCTTGACGTTTACAAATTACTTCATCAGCTAACATCACGAGCACCAGCTAACGTGATCCACAACACTAACTTAATACAAACTGTGTTGATTTTAGCTAACAATAAACAATGTAACGGTACAAAGTAAAGGTGTAATGATTGTTTTCTGTCAGCCAAGAGTGATGCAAGGAAGACGCAGACAACTAGCTAACTGTATGCTAAGCTATAAGGTAATTTAGCGACACTGCATTGATCTGCCTTTGGTTGCTCCACAACGTTAGCTGATGAAGTAATTTGCAAACAGCATGCTAGTTAGTGTCATGGAGCCAATGGTCCTAATAAAATATAGGAACATTACAGATAGAAACATTATTGTAAATATGTGGTTGTAAAGTAATGAAGTGGTTAAGAAATGTCAAGGCCATAAGACTCAAAGTAACACTCACTGAGCACCACACCCAAGATTTTGTAACAATTGGAAAGGTATCAACATGTAATTAGTCTTACTTGAGACCAAAAGTCACAAAGGTCTAAAGTTACTGATTTCACCCTGTAGTTTATGTGTTTGTACGTCTTCATTAATAATCCTCCTGATAGCTGCTGGGTCAGTGTTGTCAAATTAAGATAAATGTTAACCAGCGATTCAGACAAAGCCCCCAAAGTGTATAGAGGTGGGGAGATTTGTAAACCAGCAAACTCGTTTGTGTAAAGGTCAAGAATGAAGCTCCAGAAATAGAAGCACAGTGAGTGCACCAACCATAAACCTGACCTCATCTGTTTTATGAAGGGAAACGGGAGGCGAAGCATTCGCAAAGGAAAGTTTGTAAATCAATTGCAGTGCCACAGAAATGGTTGTAGATTTCAACCAAAATCTATATTTAACATGTTTTATACACAACACCAGGACCCTGAAACGGAAGAAGCTAAATGGAATTCAGCCATCGATTCATTTTTGTAAATACAACTGTGCTTGTATGTCAAAATGTCTTGTTGAGATGTTACCAAGTGAGATGATTCAAGTCTCATATTCTTGGATTGTTTTTTATATTTATTAACTATTTGTTCTTGTGCTTTGTTAATTAAACCCCAAAGTCCATCTTGTAAATTGAAATACAAAGGCAGAAACTCCAACCGAAGCTAAACCTAAATTCACTGACCATTTCATCAACTTCATCTCCTCCTGAGCTCCTCTGAAAACTGGATCCTGCCCCGCCATAAATGTCTCATTTTATGGCCGAGCTGTTTGCAAAGCCAGTTTTTACAGCCTACTTGGCCGCAGCGGTCGGTTGCTGATGAGTTTGTGTTATTAAATGTGAATGTCACAGCGGTTTAGTCTAAGAAAACAAAAGTTTATATGTTTCCTGAAGCCCATCATTTTACCATGTGCTTTCCAGGAATAACTTGTCCTGGGATGACTGAACAGAATAGAAAAACTTAGTGAAAAATATATCTGTCTGCTGGTTTATTTACAAACCTTCTTGTGGTCCAGGCATATATCAAAAACTCACAACTCTTAGTGCAGATAGGTTGATTTTATTATTTTACAGCTATTGCGATACATTTTATATTTGATTTTCAATTTTAACAAACATGTTTTAAGATACACATGTTAAAAGATGCTTGGCCCTGAAATGGCCATACAACATATTTCATAAATAGGTTTATTACTAAAAGCAATGAGGTCCAACATAAACACACGAGTTTCTGCCAGATTAAACAGTTTCAGTTGTCTCATATGAGAGATTTATGTGTTTTTGTTCTTCTCACTGGTTTGAAGTAGGCAGACCTCATTTGGAAAAAAAGGTGATGTCATACACTTCTTTGCACCAATCAGAATGCAGCAATATTTGAATAAAAATATGATGACAGTTGGTGGGTTGTTGCTTTAGTTGCAAGGTAACTGTCAATCAAATTAGAGTTTATGAGTGTTGAACTCTTGATAAATGATACCTAACAAAACTACGTTTGCCAGGTTCCCCATACTAGTTCAGTGTGTTAGCATGCTAACATTTGCTAATTAGCACTAGGTACAAAGTGAGAATGATGGAGATCTAATTAGTAAAAAGCAGTACTTATTAAAATGTTGATCACAAAGTTATTAGGGTTCATCCTCTGGGAATCATGAATGCCCGTACATAGTTTTGTGCTAATCCACCTAATAGTTGCAAAGATATTTCAATCTGGACCAAAGCGCTGGGCCGACCGACTGAGCAACCCTGTATCCTGCAGTTCAGTTGTATGGTGACGTACAAATGTACGTCACCATACAACTAAACTGCACTCTCGACTCAATTTTAAGATAAGATAAGATAAGATAAGATAATCCTTTGTTAGTCCCGCAGCGGGGACATTTACATATGTTGCACTCAAAACTTATTTTGCAATGCGATGTCTTTGTATGGGAATGTAATTTTTAGGAGACAGAGTTGAGTGCTAGCATCTCTGAAAGAATTTGGACACTTTCAGTGATTTTTTTTTGCCCTCCCAAAAGGCCACAAAATGTTTTTCCTTTTCCACTGTCAGTGTTTCAACGTCTTTTTCTGCAGCTGGTCTGCTCTGCAAATAAAATCTAAGAATGCAAAAAAGGAAATAATCAAAGCCGTGAACAAATCTTACACATTAACTACACATAAAGTTAAGACAAAACTCGTGTCTCTTCCTCCGTCTCTTCCTGCAGTAATATAAAGTGACAGACAATAAAGCACTGTTCTACTGGATTATACAGTAACTTCATATTCCTGTGTGATGACATACAAACAAACAGGGCGTAGCTCGATACATCGCGTTCCCTGATGTATTCTATTTCTTCAAGGTGATTACACATTAATGTCTCTCAGCCATGTGTTTAAACCAGCGCACACTCAATGAACATTGGCCCTCGTACCTGAAACTCACTGAAGCTGATCTGAATTACACTGGCTTTGATGAATCATTGACGTTAAAGCTGCACATGGGATGAGTCGGACGACCACACGACCACTCCAGTTTTGGTTAGGGTTTAGGTTTCTTTTCTGCTCCTCTGTTTAGATATTAGATTCATTTTTTGGGGACCTTTACCCTCCCTTTTCTCTTTTGGTTTACCCACTCGATCACCTCTTTCACACCAAAGAAGATTATTGTTTTCCCTCATCTGTCCCTGGGGAGTTTCGGTCCTGTCAGATGGGTTAATGAGTAACACCCCACGAGGCTGATAACACACACAACTGATAGCCTCCATACGACTTCCCGTTGTAAAACATAGTGTCGGAGACTTGAATCTATCTGTGGGTCAAGATGTGAGGATGATCGACAGCGAGTGAACAAGGCTCGGCCCAATCCTGGTGCTACAGACTCAGACACTCGGTGATCACAATGCACTCTTTTACAGTGGCCACCAAAACATCATTGTAAAATGAATAGTCAATAAATGATAAGATAAGAAGTTAATTGGACTTTGCTCTGTCAACAAAATATTCTTCTTAAAATGACTGATATATTGATTAGATGTATGTCGACATCAATGGAAAAAGTTTCGTCTTTCACAAGTTAAAAACATAAAGCACTCATAAAAGAGAGCTTGTAAAATATAATTTGTTATAGATTAAACTAATCAAGATCATATGAAAAGTTGTATAATTAATTAAACATGGTGACTATTTTGATAATTCGTCATATTTTTAGCTTCTTAAATGTGAAGATTTGCTGCTTTTTTCCTTACAATTATTCTATTTTTATTTGGACAATGTAAAATGTAATGCAATGTAAATGTGTCACTTTTTATGTTATTTAGAGATGTTTGTTTGATGCTTTTGGAGTATTACATTTAGCAACAGGAGATACATACCAGTGAGTACGATACTCAGCTCGACAATTTCCTGACGACAAAAAAAATCTTCTCTCAGTTCAAAATCTTTTTATTTAACAAGATGTCAAACACAATGCATTAAATGTAAGACAGGTAAATGCAATTTAAATGGCAAAACATGAATTTCTATTAAGTGTGTTGCCTCCCTTGAAGTAGTATTCAGAACAAAAAAAAAAAAAAAAAAAGAAAAAAGGAGAATCATCATGTCAAGAATAAATGCAAACCTCTCGTTGCCTTCAGCAGCAGCAGCTCCATTTACACTCTTCTACCAGCATCATGGCACGCTACCTCTGCAGCAAACAAATCGTTGCTGTTGCTTTTGGTTTCACAAGCTACACTTCCACCAACAACACTTTCTTTACCAATTATTTGTCAAAAAATAATTAAACAGACAGTTACAGAACCACAACTGCACTTTCAGAAAGATATTCTTTAAACGTGGGACGTTCAGGCTGCAAACTAAATAGAAAGAACACATAAAACTCAGCTGCATTTGACTATCCTAATTTATTTACACAAATAGTGAGAAAGTGCAATGCTATGGTGGGTGAAGAGACAGCTTAGTAATGTCATATGTATGGTGAATCTCAACCCTGTTAAAAAATGGTTATTCACTGGAATTATTCAAACCCTTTAATATATGTTATGGCGCATACTCTACTTCAAAATGTTACAGCCATCAAGCTCTCTCCACACACTTTATTTTTGTATTTATGCAGGTGAAGAGTCGGTGAGGCAGCCCAGCAGTGAAGACATCTCGCCCCATGTCCAGGTTAGGATTTAGCAGCTCCCTTTGACACAGCCAAGCCGATGAGGCCCGCCAAACCGGCCACGCCCAGCCCGATTCCCCCGACGATGGCCATGCCCACCAAGCCATCTAGAGGTCAACAAGTGAATGTCAGCATTGTGGTCAAACACACAAACAACAGGGGGACATAACCAACGATGAAGATCGGCTCGTACCTTTCTTCAAAGCCTTGACGATGAGTTTCTCCAGCTCCTGAGCCTGCTTGTTCCCCGGCTCGTTCTTGAGAAGAGTTCGAATGTACTTCAGGGCTTTCTCATATTCCTGGAAGAAGAACAGGAGACAGGAAATAGAAAGAAAGTCAGATATGTGTACATTTAAAAAAAAAAAAATCACGTAATCAAATGTGAGGGTTGCCATCAAACTTAACGCCCAACGTTGCTGCGACATTGGGAGCGGCACTAACTTTGAGTCTGTAGTTGGCCACTGCGAGGTAGAACAGGAAGTCCCGGGAGTCGTCTTTTGATGCCGTCTGAACAAGTTCTAGAACAAAAAAAACAAACCAATTGATTTTAACCGTTACATTTTGAAAAACTAAAATGTTACAGCATCCTCACTTTGTCTGATATTTACCTGGTACTGTATATACACATACATTCTTTAACAATTATACTTAAAGACATTATTAATACATTCAAATGTAATAATAAAACACTTCAAATCTTAAACTTGTAGCTGGTAAATTACACATAAATGAGGCAAGATTGGGTAAGTCCTTCCCAAACTTTATTATATATTTTACTAGTTTAAATACACAGATACATTAACCATTATGACAAACAAAAAGACAAAGTACATTGTTATATTTTAAGTTTTTCTTTATCCCCAGATTAACATATATAGACACTTTATGTAATTGATTATTATGTTTAGATACCATGTTTTTTTATTTAACATATTTCATTTGATTGTCATCTACTTTTTTTGTCCAATAAAGACCAAAGTACATATCTGAATTAATTAAGAACCACAATTAAAAAGGATATTTTTCCAGTATTTTGTATTTCTTAAACTTTCCAATATATATATGCCCCAAAACCCCACTATTAGTCTTACATTACATTACATGTAGCTTAGAATATAATAAGAAAAGCATATGTTGCACTAACTTACCTTCCAAGAGCACAATCCCCTTCTTGATATCCTCTGTGTATTTACTCCTGATCAGACACCAAGCATACTCAAACTTTGTTTCTTTGGTGACGGCTCCCTTCACCAGCTCATTGTTGTACTTCTTCTCAAATTTCTGGCAAAACAAAGCAGAGATGAAGCGACCGACATCATTTGACTCGTGTCACATTCAACTAAAGTGTCATTTATTGTGTTTGTTTAGAGTTAGCACTCGTTGTGTGTTGTTTTCTGACTAGAAAATTCTAGTTAACCCTCCAGCTGTTGGATTTAAGGTCAAATAAGTACACCACATTCCCAAACTATTACTAGCATGAGTCATTTAAATCTAAAAGCAGAAATTACGATGTCACCGTGACACCAGTTATTGATCATAAACACGATAGTTAGCATTAGCCAGCTACGTGACGCGTCAAACTATCTCCCGACACGTCGCTTTTAAAGGCAAGTTTCAGCATTTACCGAAAATATATACGTTGAGGTGACATCGCTTACGTGTCGCACATAGTTTAAGAAGTATGTTTAATTAAATACGGTGGTTTAACAGTTTGTAAACTTACCAAAAGGTCTTCTGGAGCTACCACATCGCTCACAACCGCCTCCATGTTTCGGAAACAGATACCAGCTCCGCCCATTTTATCACGTGACATAGCTGATCGACGTCACCTACAGATCTCTCTAGTAAAGCCTCCGTTATCATAATAATAATAACAACAATACTACTACTAATTAATAGTAATACTAATACATGAATAATAATTAATGCATGACAAATAGATAAATAAATAATCACACGTGTTGAGGGCAAAAAATGTGTTTTATTGTTTTCCTAATTTGCAGTGTTGCTATAACATAATTAAAGAGACACTGCAGCTAGAAAAAAAGTGATGTCTAAAGAGGAAGCTGATGTTTCATCAGTTCTTTGCGAGGTGGGCCGGGGAGAAGGCAAGAGGCAACAGTTCACTGAGGCTGGTTTCTTTATAAGATCCGTCCGGCTTGGTCAAGTATACGATCCAGTCTGATCCAAACTGGTGGAAGAGAGAGAGAGAGAGAGAGAGAGAGAGAGAGAGAGAGAGAGAGAGATTGAGAGAGATTTTAAAGATGTTGACATTTGTTTAAAAAAACCTCTAGAAACAAGCTGATCTGAATTGAAGAAATATTCTCACTCTAACCGCATTTTTATCTTTAATTTATAAAAAAGAAACAAAGGTTTAAGCTGAAAGGTTTTGCAGTGTATCATTTCCTGGTCGTCTGTGCTGGTCATGAAAGAGATGCCGTACCTCCATGAGAACCTGTCGACATGCTCCACACGGCCCAACGAATTGGTCTTTGATATCACTGCATAGAAGAGAGGAGAGGATGAATGCATCAGAACATGTGCTGTATATGTTGCAGTATCAGATGACCTGTTAAAGGAGGTTCTGTCCAGTAGCACTTCTAGAATACTTCCATCACAGTACCACACAGACTGCCTTACTCTAACCCAAACTTAGTAAGATATCTGAACGAAAACTACATCCTGAAGGTGTGGAAGCCGTTTATTTGCATTATTTGACAAGGCATAACTGCAAAAGCTTATAAAGCTATAAATAAAGCTTAAGCCCTATTTCTGCAGTCTCACCATGTCACAGCAATGGCAGTGAACTGTCTGTGTCCTTCCACCACGGCCCGCTGGACGGCCGTCCGCTCAGCACACACTGTCAGACCGTAGGAGGCATTCTCCACATTACAGCCTGAAAAAAACACACAAATACTGAAGACCATAAGCGTTGGGTTAATTTAATTTACTGAATGACAATGCATTGCAATTCACCTCAGAGTTGTAGGATACTGTGAGATAAGATAAGGAGCAGAAGTACAAGAACAAATGCATTGTAACAAAACCACAATTTTAAAAATACAATATTCAATTAACTAGAAGTAAACATTGTATTTAAAACAGTATTTGAGTAAATGTGCATAGTCTCTTTTCCACCACTGGACTTCCGGTTAGTTTTAAATGGGAGCACTCTTAAGAGGAGAGAAGACACCTGTAGGGTTTGTTACCTGTGATTATAGCGCCATCTGCTGTCAATATGGCGGCACCGACGGGGAACCGGCTGTACGGACAGTATGCCATGTCCCGGGCCTGCAGACACTTTGACACGAGCTCGTTGACTTTATCTGAGCACAACAGAGACCACCGGGATTCAACAAAACATGCGAGTTTGCATTTAAGATGAGCCGAATAATGTTTTAAGTGTAAACGGCAAGCTTTGTTGAATACTTGCCTGTCATTGCAGATGAAGAGTGTTCGCAGTTTGTGGTCGGCAGTGCTGGACTAAAGTTAAGTCACCTTTTTACAGGTGGGGAAAAAAAGCCAGTTCCGTTAATGATTTTAAATCTAATTTGATTGAACCTACCAGGTTTTGTCGACAGGGAGCAAGAACCGCTGCCTGCGCTTTGTTTACCTCCACGTCATTGGCTGGTGGAACGGAGCGTCATCGATCGGTTTGTCGACTGGACCATAGACGGGACTGTCATAGGGTACATCCCAAGTCTCTTAATTCTCATTTCCTCGCTCCTCGATCCTCGCTTGAACCGGAAGTTGTTCTGCGCCGCCATATTGACGGCCGTCCCAAAGCTCTTATTTAGCTCTGAGGATCGAGGATGGAGGAGGGAGGAGGGATAAATGATGTAATCATCATTTATCATCATTTCATTCAGTCATGTGAGGCTGTTCATTCCTGATTGTCGGGTTTGATGAGTTTTATCATTTAAGAGAAACAATAATCATATTCTGGGTTATTTAATATCGACGTCATAATCTGAATTTCAAAACTTACAGACGCAAATAATTCATAAATATGACGATCGCATTCCGCCGGTAGAAATGGATCCTGTGCTTATAAACAGAACACAGGACAGTTTGTTAACAGAGAAACACCTCTACAGTGGTGATCAGTGTGTCTTTATTAGTTATTAGTATTATTAGTTGCTATTATTAAGTACAGTGATCATGTGAACAGACACAAACTTCTCAAAAGTCTCTCCAGCTGTTAAAGCCGACTGTCAGCTGATCCAGCTGTGATCAGCTGATCCTCCGTCATCAGAAACTGACGTCGCTTCACGTGACGCAACTGAGGAAAGGACGTCTCATGTCTCTTAAAACATATTTCCTCGTTCCTCTCTCCTTGCATGGTTTCCTCCATGCATCCCTGGTGGGAGGGACTAAGACACAAGGAAAGGACGCAAGTGAGGGAAACGGGGATGCAATTAAGAGACTTGGGATGTACCCATAGACGTGACCCATGTGTGACACGACTTTTGTCAGACTTTCTCGCGAGAAAAAAAGGAATGATCGAACTAACGGTTACGATGCACCAAAGTTCAAATAAGTGAGCTTCAACAAAATCAATAAACCTTTATTTAAAACTGACATTCCTGCAAAAACAAATATTAAAATCAACAAATAAGACAAACGTAATGACTATAATTTGATGAAAATAGAGTATAAAAAAAGAAAAACACATAATGACAAAGAATAATAAGAAAACCAAGTTTAGAGGGAAACTAAAAACTATTGCTGAAATGAATTGATTAATCTATTGATTGACAGAAGAATATGCCTAATTGGTAACTAAATGGTATTGATTCATTCACTTTAAAGCCAAAATTGATCTAATCTCTTTATTCCAGCTTCTTAATGTTAAGTTTTATGCTTTTCTTTTGTGATATTAAACCAAGTTGATCGGACAAAACAAGCAGTTTGATAAAATAATCTCTGCCTGTTGGAAATTGTGCTGGGCATTATTTTTATTGTGTATATATCAAACAAATAACAAGAAAATAATTGCCAAAATATTTGATAATGAAAATAATTGTTTTAGCAATACATAAAAACACACACTCTCTCGTACTTATTCCCCCACTGTACAAATTATAATAATATCAATGTAAAGTCCCATACATTGTGCACAGCAAAATATTTTAGTTTTTATGTATAATGAACCTTTGCTCCATCCTTCCATCCGTGCCTCATACATTCCCATCAAAGTCTCTGCTTGTTGGCACAGGACTCATCATCACATAACACATCAGTGTTTTGCAGCATCTGGCCAGGTAGACCGAAATCGCGAAGGTCTCCCACACTGCATTCCAGAAAGCAAATATGTACAGGGTCTTGTTACAGTACAGACCATCGGCAGCTGCAGGGTCATAGTTGGGCTGATAGACAGAGAAGACCCACACGTCACCTATGAAGGGCGTGGGACGAACACATTAAGTTGTAATCCGTTATTCTTTTTGGGAGAAAACATTCTGTATTATGAAATCATATGGATCTGTGATATATTTCATCAGAGACAGGATTAACGAACAGAGCAGACAGGCTTTGAAGCCTCTGGGAAGCTCTTGTGGCTGAGCTGCATCGCTCTCACAGGGGAGGGTGACAAAAGGTATCATCAGCAGCGATATCAGAGCCAACCCTAACAGGTAGTTGGGAATGTTAGGTTGCTGGGGGCAGTCCTTCAAATACACAACACCTGCGGACAGATGGTGGCGAGAGCAATGTGTGGTTACAGAAGGACGACACAGTGAAACGCCATGAAGAAGAAAGAGGATACTGACCAAAGATGACGCGTGCCAGAATTACGACAGCCGTTAGTACTGTGACTTGAACTAGGGTAAGATAATAAAAAAAAGAAGATTCAAATTGTCATGTTAATTGCATATTTTTGCATCTAAGCTTTTTTTTAAAATTTCTGTGAACCACTTTGTTTTGAAAAGTTATATACAATTGAAGGTCATTGTTATAAATAAATACACACATATAATAATAATAATTATTATGTTTCATTGTTATTATATTGTTGTTTTTCTTTTTATTGTTATTATTTCTATTTATATTATAACCCCAGACTGACTCAAAACACATTCAAGGCCACAGAAGTTTTTTGTTTTTTTCAGAAAGTTACATATTTTTAGTTTTTACAAAAATAATCAAATCCAAAAATCTAATTGGACCTTGATTTAAAATGTTTTAAAACTATGAATATGATACAACGTGATCATATGATGGAGTCACAGATAGGATTGAATGCAGGGCTACAGGGTGTAAATAAATACATCTTATTATTACACTCACCTGACAGCCGAGGGGGTCTGGATGGTGGGGGTTTCACTTGAAGCTTTAATATGGCACCCACAGTTATTGTCACTGGGCGGTCTGTAGATGGAGCTAAAGAGCAAACATAGACACTGGTATTATGCTCCGACAGTTTGTACACCTGATGTTGTTACATGATATGAAAGTAAAGGGAAAGTAAAAACAATGTTATGCACTTTAGCAAATATTATTTCTCAGATTCTACACATCACCAATTTCTTGTCTAGGTTGTCCCGTTGATCATATTGCAGGTACCAAATACCATCACTCTTATAAATGCAATATTAACTTTGTCATTATTATTATCTTTTATTGTTTTCATACTCAATCCAAAAGTGAAAATGGGGGTGACAGTTTCTGCTGAAAATATCACACCATCTGATGCTTTTTTTTTTGATTTTTTTTAATCAAAGCATTTACACAATATTGCTCAGAAGATAACCAATTCTTGAATGAAATACACCTTATTAAACATTTTGAAATCCCCTCATTTAAAGAGGCCAGCTTATTCTTAAAGTGACAGTACGCGTTGCTAAAATGTACCACAGACACCTGGCATACCTGACACAGAATGCATTTACAGCCAGAGCATATTAAATGGATGCAATTATACAAGAACACACTTGCCTGCCATTGCAGGTGAAGAGGCTTTCTCTCCCTGAACGCTTCGTCAAATGGCTCAACTGGTGCACTACGCACTTACAGGAATAAGCTGGTGCTTTCATACTATGGTCAGCACTGAACAGGACGAACCTGTTAGTACACATGAGGCATGTCATGTTACGAAAGTGAAAATTATTCCTTTATTATTGATTCTTTATTTACTGACTGATGATCTGAAGCTGAGAACATTTATAAAGCTGATCAAATGTGTAGAGAATCAGATTGTTAAGAGGCCCAATGCAACTCCTCCGTACTCTCTTAGAAAACAGTGAAAACCCTCAATGTACTTTATTTCAGTGCCGCTCTGCTGGAAGATACCTGCCCAGTTTGATTGTAGTGACTTGATTAAATACATTTCTTTTGGAATATGCACCATGTAAGCAGCATATACCTGAAATAATAAAGGTATTAAAACATGATTGAAAGGGCTAAAGATGGGTAATCATGGCCCTTATCCTTTTATGTTATACTTCAGTGGTGCAGAGGATCAGATAAATGCAAGTCTTAAGCCTTTAGGGCCCCTGAGAGTTTGAGGCCCTATACTTTGCTCGGTTGGTAATCAAGTCTTGGTTGAGTAGTGTGCCTGTAAATAACCCTGTGTGTTGCTGCTGTGTGAAGCATTAAAAAAACAATTTTAAAAATACAATAAATAACACAAAACAAAACAAAATAACTTGAAGAACTGGCTTCTAAATTCTCCAAAGGAGCGGACATCGAAAACATTAATTTTAGCTTTTATGTGCTCATATCTGTGATGTTTAAATTAACCATATACACACACGCTTATTCATTTAAACCTCATACTGTACCAGTTGGTCGGATGTTGTGTCTCTGGTTGGCATGGCTTTTATTGCAGGCCAAGTCGGCTCTCTTGTTTGCTGGAGGCCATAAATAGAACAAACAGACTGATACCGTCACAAGCAGGTACCAAAGAGCGTCGAGCCACTGAACACACACAGGTACCCCTCTCCTTCCTGTGCTCTTTAGTTTGTTTAGGTATAATGTTTGGCCTGCGTTTCACCTTAACATTTGTAGACCTCAGCCTTAACAATTCATCATATGTTTTGTATGTAATGTAACTATATCTGACAAATAAATGTAGTAGGAAGTAGAAAATATGAATATAAAATGGGACATTTCTTATTGCAAATACCGTAAAATTGTACCTGAGTTCATGTAATTTGTTCTTTATCTGTTTCAAGGACTCTTAAAGCTAAAAATCTTGCTTGCATTTAAATTTTTTGTTCTTCCTGAGACTCATGAGAAGATACACAGGGCTGAAATCAGATTGCAGCGATGCCACACCAATACTTGGCCTTTGTTCCCTCTCTCCTTCCTGTTATAACTCTCACTGGCTGTGTTTGACTTTCACGGTGTGACATTGGGGAGCTTCTCACTCGCCTCCTGTATTAGTTTCGCCCGCTTTCCCTCTGACTTTGGGAGGAAAAAAAATACTTGAAGTGAGAGTAGAAAAAGAGAGGAAGCGGACAGAAAAACATAAAAAAAAGGTAAAAGCCATGTGTTGTACGGGGAAGTGTGCCCGCCTGGTGGGCCTGATCCTGCTGCCTTCAGCGTTCATCTGCATGATCGCCAACCTGCTGCTGTTCTTCCCCAACGGGGAGCAACTGAAAAATGATCAGATCTCGCTCCAGGTCTGGCTCATGGGGGGGCTCATCGGAGGAGGCCTCTTTGTGAGTAAAGGATTATGATTATGTTTTATTGTGAGTTTTATTGGATTTTCTGGTCGTTAACCCGGCTCTGTGTAAACCTGTAAAGTCTCATGGCGCTTTTATTGAGTATCATTACTTTGAGGGGATCTTTTTTTAGAAGTATAAGTTTTGTCACTTTATTTCATAATTTATAGTTTTGCTTTTATTCACCGTTTATTTCTTATTTTTCACAATTTCCTCACCTTTGACTCTAGTTGGACTATAATCAGTTGATCCCTAAATACTTCCCAGTACTGGCATATTGAAAAAGGCACCTTAATATATTTAATTAAACCCAACATATGCCAGATTTTGCTTAAGTAACAGATTAAGTAACAAAGTACATCAACTCAGGTACAATTCTAAGGTATTTGCACTTCAGTACATCTATTTAATGTCACTTTATACTTCCAATACACTAAATTTACGACACTACATTTATTTATCATATACGATTACTTTACACACAAAACATACAATGAATTGTCACGGACGAAATCACCCAACATGTATAAAGAATGATCTCCTCAAGATTAAAATGCTACATACACTTTATAAATACTGTCATACAAATATTGTCAGTATGGTGTACTTTTACTTGTAGTATATTTACACTCTGATGTACATGTTATACTGGTGTTAGAACTTTTAGGTAAACTTTGACACCATTAAGAGATTAAAACATCGTCGCCACTGAAACAAACACACAGCAGATCTGATTACGCGACTTTCTACCAACATTATCTCAACGTTGACAAGGGCAATAAATGAATCATAAATATTTTATATCATAAATGGATCAGAGAAACCTTTGAGTCTTGTGGGAAGGACACGTCTATATAGTCTGGATATTACTGTTGGGAACATGGACCAGGAAGTTGGATTTGGTTCCTTAAAAAAAAAAAAAAAAACTTGATTCAAGTTTTGCAAATATTAGCTTTAGGAGATAAGGGAACACACACACACAGACACACACACACACACACACACACACACAC
>NW_022280041.1:4089721-4126445 GCF_004355925.1 Anarrhichthys ocellatus | reverse complement strand
ACACACACACACGTTATATATATATATTTATATATATAAAACTGTTAATGTGTAGCTCTACAGTATTATGCTTTTGAGAAACTCTTGCACTAAACACCACTTGTGCCTGAATGTCTTGCTTGATGAATGTTTTCTTTATTTATTTTAGATGCTGTGTCCGAGCTGCTCAGCTATCAGGGCCGGGGGCAAAGGTTGCTGCGGAAATGGCTGCTGTGGAAATCGTTGCCGGGTGAGCCTATGCCATATGAAAGATTTACATTTTATATGCCGGTGTGGGGACCGGACTGATAACGATGGGTGATGTCATATCAAATACTAATGCATTACCTGTACTTTATTAGTAATTCACCATATGGACAGCTCCATCATGTTATTGTACGATTATATTCACTGTACTGTGAATTACTATTCAAAGTCAATACTTTTTTGGTCATTATATTTGACAGAAGTAGGGCTATAAACAGTATCAACTTGTTAGGAACTAGAATGCTTATTGTGGAGGCATTTTCAGTGAAGTAGTGTAATCTAATCTTAATTTTTATATTTTAATTGTAATTTTAATTGTAATTTCACCCCATTGTTGTTTAATTATTTTTTTATATTAGTTTTTGTTCAGTGTGAAGTCAATCATGGAATCAGTAGTTTGATGAAACAAAAAATACCCACTCAAGGTCCACTTCCTTGCTTTTCTAGAGGCCTTCAACCACATTTCACTGTCTTTCGCCATCAAAAGCCCTGAACAAAACTAGTCAGTGGATCTTTTTAGTGTCAAATGTATATTTTCTGGTTATTTTACATATGTTTGTATTCTTATATACTCCTAAACTTACTGATATTTAAAGATAAGTGATAAGTGAGCCATAAAAACAGAAAGGAAACTCTACCATATTACCTTTAAAATACCGTAAAAAATTTAGCTCTTTCCACCACTGGCTTGTATTAAATATAGACACTTCCTGCATCTTATTCAATTACAATAATATAAAATCTTTCCACTTATGAAACCAGGCTGCACAGGAGTGTGTTTGTGTCTTGTTTGTGTCTTTGTGTTTGTGTCCCGTCAAAGGTGTTTGTGTGGTCACATTGACAGCCTTAAAGAGCAACGTAGGCCTACTTTAGACAAGGAAAAACAAATGACAGACGAGAAAAGAAATCCTCAAAAAAACGACCGCCTGAAGAGGGAATCAGCGATTAGGGCCAGTAATTCACAAATGTCACATAAACAACATGTTCCTATCTCTCCTTTAGATGCTGAACTCTGTGTTCTCCTCTGCGTTTGGCCTGGTTGGAGCGATCTACTGCACCAGCGTGGCCTCTGCTGGTCTGGCTATCGGACCCAAGTGTCGGTTGGCCAATGGCGAATGGAAATACCCCTTTGAAGACTTCGGCACGTGAGTGTTCCTCCCACCATCACACATTTAAATGTGCATTTTCTTGACACTGAATCTCTGCTTCCATCAGTCATTGTCTGTGTCAGTGCAGCAGAGGAGTTTCAGTTCTTCATTATAAATATAACAAACGCAATATTATTTAAAATCCAGTAGGTGGCAGACCGGACCATCGCTTTCTGTGCAACCACTCCTCTTTCTTAGTCTTTTCATTGTCTTCTTGTCAAAGGTGAAAAACAATAATGTACAAAATCTTGATCATTGATCATGTTAAGCAAAAGATTATGCTTCTTGGCTTTTACAGTTAAGGAACATATAATGTAGTAGATACATTTGGCTCGATATCACTGAAGATAACACGACTGGCACTTTAAAGCATTTTACGAGCTTAGTCAGGTAACACTGAGTCACCTCATCGGGTGATTGGAACAAGCATTAATAAATATGAGCATGCTGTTAATATGTAGGCTATTGCTGTCCAGTTTAAAGGGCACCGGTGGTTAAAGGGAGGGAAACATTAATGCATGGTGGGATATTAATGCTTAGCCTCAGATTGTCTTTCCATCAGCAAAGCTCAATTTCCCTTTTTTTTTTGCAGTTTCTGGTTTTCTATGTGAGGTTCTGCTATGAAGTCCTTTTAACTGTCTGTTATTTTATATTTTAGATGAATCGATAATAGAAAATAGTTGGTTGGTCAGCAGCGTATCAGTGTTATCATTTTGAATGATATTGGACTTCTTGCTTCTTAAAATATCCATAATCTGACAAAACAAGTGTTGTTGTAGAAGTTTGAAGCTTAGTTTAGCATAAAGACTGGAAACAGCTAGCCTTGTTCAGTCATAATATGTCCTCTTTACACTTTGGTTTTTGCATGAGTTAAACAAATGAGAACTAGCATGTTAATCAGTGAGCTGATATGCAGATTTTGGACAGAAAGCTGTTTCACCCTGTTTGCAATCATTTTGTAACAAGTGAATGTCACTTTTCTCCAACAAAACCACTCTTATTTTCTACAAGAACTTCTCTCTTAACTCCTCGCCTTTCTATTTTTCCATGCGCTTTCTTTCTCCACTCCTCACTTGTTCCATTCACCTTCTCACGGACACATTTTTCCTCAACTCAGTCATCACACCTTTTCCTCCTGCATCCCAAACTCGGCGTGCCTCACACATATTTTGTATTAATGCTGTGTGTGTGTGTGTGTCTTACGCTCTCCTGCTCTTCTCCCCTCGCAGTGGTAATGGCAGCTACCTTGTAAACCAGACCATGTGGGCAATCTGTGATTATCCCCACAACGCAGTGATGTGGCACGTCGTTCTGTTCTCCATGCTGCTGGCCGTGGGGGTGGTGCAGCTGGTGCTCTGCGGCATCCAGGTGGTCAACGGCTGCTTGGGATGCATCTGCGGGGACTGTCGCGAAAGCAAAGATGTAGGTGAACAAGTCCTGAAACTCCAAACATAAAAAAAAGTACACTGAGTCAGGAGAGGATGCATACAACTCTTTGTAATGAGTGTCAGTACTTCAGAGTCCAGGAGGTCATGAAAGCTACACAGAAGGATTTGGAGCGGCCACAATAGGGGGAAGCAATAAAATGTGAAACAATTTTATCAAACGAGAGTACTGCTGGGAGTTAGACAGCCACTCTTACAGCTTGTTGAATGAATAAGTGGTGTTTTGATCTCTATCAGGTCTGCCACCGATGGAAAACAGGAAAGAGAACATGTGATGTAGTTTTGATCCTGTGTTGATAAAGTGTGCTGTTCTTACACTTTTATATGTAGTGCAAAAGCTGTTTCCTCTTGTTTCCTGTATTTGTGCTAAGCTAAGCGGCGGTTGGCTGTAGCTTATGTATCGTACAAACACAAGAGTGGTATCAATCCTCTCATCTTGCTCTTAACGAGAAAGCGAGTAAGCGTATTTCCCGATATAGTGAACTTTTCTTTAAAAGGAATTGGATTTTTTAAATAATAAAGTCGGGATAACTTTCCCCCTCAGTCTTTGTGCTAAGCTAACCTACTCATATGACTATTGTATGGTGACTGATCCATGAATAAGTAAACTAGCAGCTTGGCAGGAAAACTTGGAAATGTTTAATTTTGCACACGCTCATTTTCTACACAGGTTGAGCATTAAAACAGGGTTGAACATTTAACGAGGACGCTAAAAAGTGTTTTTGCTGACTTGTATTTGGACTCATTTCACCCTAAAGGACCGTTCAGGATTCACATACACGACTGCACCATATTTGTAACTTTTCTCAGAAAATGACAGACACGTCCACTTGTGTATTGTACCAACAAATATCTACACATTAACATGATGCTCACATTTATTAACAGCTCTGTCATTCATCTGAGAGCTTGCTTCCTGTCCCAAACACGAGATAAACATGCGACTTCTGTCCCGTTGCAGGATGAAGGCGGATTGTGAACGTGAAGAGGATGGCCTGGTAGTAACCCACTGTCACAAGGGCCGGGACGCATTTCTGCATTTAATACTTTGAGATGAAACAAGTTGGGGTTTTCTTTTGAGACTCTTTTGTCTCCCACCAAGTCTGCATCTTATGGCTATTTTAATTAAATCAAAGCCGTGCTCAATTTTGTTTGAATTGTATTCTAGCTGATGGTCTGTGTGTATCGCCTGACCTATATTTGGTTGAATTGGTCATTAAAGTACTTACTGAATTTATAAGTAATTTCCAAACTGAAGACTCCACACTGAACATACTGTATGGATCAAAGCCTGATTGTAAATAACTAGTTGCCTTTGTTTAAAGTGCCTCTACTTGGGTTATACTGTATATCAGGTGAATGTGACACAGGATATATCAGTTCTCTGTGACTATCAACATTAAAAACTTATTTTCCTGATCAGTTTTTATGTGAGCTTTGCTTGTTTTTTTTTCTTCATGCTGTGCTTCCCCCCCCCCGAAAAAAAACACTCTGATAAATACAGCAACCTCTGCACCAACCATGTAACTCTATAACTTCTGCAGAACCACTGTTAGTATCTCTGTCAATTACTCACCTCATGCTGTGCCCACGTCGCCAGACAGCCAGATCTAACAGGATTATTGAGCTCTGAGACAATGTCAAAGGTCAGAATGCCCCCTGCGGACGTTGCGAACACTGCAGCTGCATAAACAGTACACAGTCTGGACGGGCAGCGCCTGTTAGTGTACTGTAGGTGCAGGTTAAGCTCATAATCTTTCGCTGTCATGGAGCTGCTTCGTGGTAATTGTTACCTAACTTTTAAGTTAAAAGCCTGTGGCAGAGCTGCACACTGGTAAATATAGATGCCAATCAACCCAGAGCTAAGGCCATGTCTCCTTGGCAGTGCAGATAAAAGATGAGATCTCTGTGTGCAGCCAGGTGATTAACAATTATGCCTGTCAGCTTTTCTGTGTACTTTGGCGACCAAACCGTACAATTTCTCGCAAATGTCAAGTTCCTGTGTACTCATACTTCCAGGACAGAGAGAGGGGGGGGGGAGGGGGGGGGTGGTTGTGTAGCAGTGGAAATAAGGGCTATGCCCAACAATGAGACCATGTTAGCTGACTGATTGGCTGGTGGTGAGCAGCTCTCTTATATAATGCACAGCACAAAGCGAGGAAGGAGCATAAGTGAGAAGAATTTGGTATAAAAGAATGGCGGGACAAAGGGAGGAAAACGGGAAGGGGGGCCCCGTTCTCAGCCACTTCTCATGCAAACCGTGGCCACTCGAAGAATCCAGAGAGGAAAAGAAAGTGCTGTTTGATGACACAGTGGACAAATACTGATGAAAGTCCATGCATGAACTGAGGGAGACTTGAGAAACAGAGAGAGGCTCCTCAAGAGGGAATAACAACAAAAAAGACGGTTATTCAAGCGCTAAATTCCGCCTTGTGCACTTGTTAGGACCCTGTGGTGAGGCCATTATTTAGAAATGTACCCAAAATTGAGCCCCTCCTCTCTGTTTTTCAGGCTTGACTGACAAAACAAAAGAGGAGACAGATGGGGAAAAAAACAGGGGGCCATGAAGCAGAACTGGCCGGTATGGGCCGGACTAGCGAGAGACGAATTGGGACAGAGCAGGAAAACAGCACAAATCAGTCTGTGAAATACGAAAACAACATTATTGAACACACAACTCTACAATGTCTTTTCACATCTGTGGAACTCTCCTCAGCACAACAACAACCTCATTTAAAAGCAACAGTCATGCTGGCAAGACTCACACATGTACGTAAGTGATAACTCAGCAGAGTCCACCACCCAATAATTATCCAGCCACAGTACGAATGACCTAAGCACAGCCACAAAGTACAGTCAGGCACATTCAGCAGGTTTGTAAGCTTATTTACCCCTCTGTCCGAAATCAATCAATTTGAATTAAAAGCTACATTTTTACCTTTTACTTAACTTTCCGTTTATTCAATTTGACTTAAACATCCCCGTAAAAGCATCTCGGTGTTGCTTTTACATGTGATGCATCAATAAAATGACTTGATTGCTCACCACTCTGCACTGATATTCAACTAAATGAAAATGAAATTTTTATCGAAAAAAAAGCCTGGAAAGTATGAAGATGGAGCTTCTTTGTCAGGTCATAATTTGAGTTGAACTGGCTGGAAGTTCTGCTCAGCTAACAATTGCTTAAAGATGCTGACAGCACCTGTCTGTGTGACTGGCACTATATCATCATATAACACTGAAACGTGATATTTGACACCTGGACCGCACATTACCAACAAGACTGTGTGTCACTTCAGATCGTCTGCTTACTACACTCAGCATTCCCAGCTGATCTACATGGTATATGTAGAGGATACAACCATTAGGCCACTTCGCCCGCGCACTTCTGGATTATTTCAATCACAGAGAACAATAAATGTGAAAAACAAGGAATGGTAAAGAAGCGTGACATGATGTACAGAAGGAGCGAGCTGAGGAGAATAAAATGGAGGCTGGAGCCAACCTCAGCCAGTCAGTCGTGGTCCCGGCTCCACAGAGGCATGCCAGCATCAACAGAAAATAAACAACATTGGTGTGGGAATGTCCGGACCTCTGAGGGGGGAGGGAGGGAGCAAGAAACAGGGAGCTGGGGACAAGTAAACACTCACACTGTGGGAGGAGCACACTAGTTTGAGTCTGCAATGACTTCATTTTTGTTTCTTTGCAATTGAATCACCTTATCTTGAAATACTATATCAGGGCAAAGGAGTTACTGGGTGGCTGGAGAGACTTGAGGCATCTTAACATATGTCCTGCATATGTTGTTTTCAGCAAGATATGAACCATATACTGTAGATGAAAATAAATCGAATTAGCATGCCATGTAAGGCAGTAAGCGCACAGAATCTCATAAAGTCCTGCACACTGCACTCATAAATCTTTCTAATGCAATGTAAGATCATGAACGTCCAGATCAGTAACACTGATGATCTAAACCAGCGGGCTTTCAACCTGGGAGTCTGGACCCTGTAAGGCGTCACCATGCAAATCTGAAGGGTCGTGAAATGATTATGAAGATCATATCTGCCTTTATTTAATAGCCAACAATATGAAAGTGACAGTAAATGAAGGTAGAAAAACCTTTGCACCCTGGGCTGCACTTTTTGAATGAGACTCATCACCCTCCTGCTTTTTGAAGTTGTGGCACTTTATGTGAATATCTCCATTTGTGAGACTTCACTACACGTTTTAATGGATGTCTTTCACCTCAGACTAATTTTAGATCACGGTCGGGCTACCTTTGACCCTCGCATGTCTCTCGTTCGATCCGTTTCTGTCTGCACGTCGGCAGTGCTGCTATTCCCGTCTCTCGGCTCCAGTGGAGCAATGGCAGCGAGGGATTAAATTGCCAAAAATAATTCACACAGGATGATGTCAGTATAACGACAATATCGCTTTCCACTCGCCATCCAGTTTGTCCCCGGGATGATATCACGATGGCATTGAGGCCAATGGGACAGTTGGGAGTGGTTCGGTTCCTGATATCGGAGCCTCCTCCGCACAGGGAGTTACTGTGTTGCCTCATCATCATACTCGGGCTGCTGGCAGACTGGCGAGGGGCACTTGTCACCTTACAAGGAGAGGAACACCGCAGAGGGACCACTTCACTCTCTGTGACGGCGTGACAGCAACCTCAGTGCAAGTTTGGAATCTGCCGCACATAAAAGAAAAGGGCCGTTGTTTTAACACACTTTCCTAATCCCCAGTTTTCAGTTTATGAAATGCTCATATGGGACGTTAAAAACATTCTAATCACTCTGAAGTAGGTCAAAACAAAATCCTAATTGTAACAGAATATTCATCAGTCTCAACAGTCAGAGCAAATGAATCTTGTTTTATGTTTAATTTAAAAGCTACAACTCTGCTCAACTGCTAGAGTCCAAGTCTGCTGCTCTGCTGTTAATCATCCGCGCAGAGTCGAGATAAAATTAGAGACAATGTCCCACCAAACCATGTCTGTCCTTCACCCACATCCGCAGGTGTAAATGTGTGCATGTGAGCGAGCTCATGTGTCTCTGTCACTATGCCGGGTGAGATTTATTAGCTGCCGTGAAACACGCAACTTGGTCTTGATTAGATGCTTTTGGCCCCTGGACATGAAACAAGCCACAATTACAATGAATTATTATTCAATATAAATAATTGACTTGAATGACTATTGTTGGACGGTGCAACAGGACACAATCTGTGCAGGCTTTCGGCCTGATCAGATTACATCCTTTGAATGTTCATCTACAGGAAACAATATGAAAAACGACTGTTCCACGTAGTCACAGAACAGAATCCGCTTCAGAAGTGTTCCTGCTGCTACACAGGCGGTTTCCAGGGTGATTTCTAGCCAGCCGGCGCAGACTCACTCTGAGAGCTCATCTGGGTGAATTTCCACTCTGACGAATACCGTCCAATCAGTGAGCTGCCCTCAGTAAGCCTTAAACCTTGAACCAGAAAGCTAACAAGCAGCAATAAACCATCCAATGGGCCAAGAACTCTCCTCTGACTATCTATCTGTCTTTACAGAGAGGGTTGTGTGGGAACCTTCTTGTTCAGAACTGTTTGCCAAAGTCTGATTTTAATTTCATCTCCAGGTTTTGCCTCCTGTCACAACATGACAAGTGCTTTGGTTTCCAGCCAACGAACATGGAGATCACTGCCAGTCCTGGCTTTGGGTGCGACTTCATAGTTTGATGCTATTCAGAACATTTTGACGCTATAAGCCAATTGTGTTTGCATGTATTATGCATTGCACGTAATCATATATCAGCCAGCAGGCTATAACCAGTTCTGCATGACTCTGTTGTGCTGGGTAGTTGCTGGAGGAAGCTACACGTGGTCACACCTTTATTCTTAATAATTTACTTCTAACAAATATGTTGTTCGCTTCTTTTTTTTCCGGCTCACGCTATGTCCATTTCCAGAAATCTGATAAACATGAGCCATGTGATTACACCGAAGTGTTGATTCAGATCTTAGCTTGCGATTCCGTGCACCGCAGGTATACGTTTGCAGTGAGAGGGAAATCTATGTAAATGAAAATCCGCTGTGTAATCCATGGGGTGGCTTTTGAGGGGCACCTGCTGCTGGCTAAGTCTTCTCGGTATAGTGTTGGTCCTCAGACTAAAACCCTCTCACTCTAAAAGTATAGGAAGGGATTTCCTCCACAGCTCAGGGTCTCACTTTCTTCAATGCTCAAACACCGCTGTCTCATATAGCTGCATGTTCATAGAAATAAGCATTAAAAACTGAATTACACATACAGACGTGCATAACTTTGAGTTTGGGCCACTAATAACACATTTGCTGATTTAAAAGTCCACATAAATTGAATGGTATATTCCCATAATAATGGTGATCACAATAATTGTTAAAACTCTTATTCAACATCTTACAAAACTAAAAAAAGAAAATGGAAATACATTTAAAAACAGCTAAGAAACACAGCTGATGATGACCTCTGACCTCTCAATGGAGCTACAAGAAGACAGTCATTCCATGGATGAGGTCAAATCCCCTTGATTTTGACCTGTTATCACACTTGACTTGAAGGAGTGGCTATTTATACACCAAGCTATTGATGATCACATTTTGTGTGTTATCTGTATCAACAAATATGTGAACGAGGTAGAGGCAAAACACAGCAAGGCATGCAGGAGGAAGTGTGTGCAGCGTGTGTGTGTGTGTTACGTGAGATGATGGGCGAGAGGCAGCAAACGAGGAAAGGAGAGTCAGAGGGAGGGAGAGCGGACGGGAGGAGAGGCGGAGGGAGGGTGAGAGAAAGTAGGCGTGTCCTCCTCTCCCTCACCATGCTCCGGGGATTAGCTATTTAAAGTTCCGTTGCTCCGCGCCACAGAAGCCTTTTTCCATGCAGCCAACGGGGACGCAACAGTACGGGCAGCGCTCCGAGGACGTGCGTTTTAACGAGGGAGGCCACAGATGAAGTAAAGGGGAAAAAACCGTGTTGGGAATTATCTAAATCATCCTTCTTCCGGTGCCCGTCTTCACTTTTCTACTTGTTTATTTCACCAGGTGGGTCATTTAACTCATTTAAACCTCGAATGAAAAGGTATTCCTACGCTGGGTGCACATAATTGGCCCGCGCGTCTCAAAAGGGCAGGAGGTGTGTCAGTGGAGGAGGACTCCTGTTCATGAAGAAGCCACTCTGGCACGCGCACACACAGCATTCTGCGCACTTGTCGAACTTTATTCTGCACGCCTGAATACGCCATGCTGTGCTCTTTAACGAGCCACCGTGCCAGTTTAATTGGCATCTCTCATTTATACGCAAGTTAAAAAAGTATCGTATCTGCAGGTTTGACGTCACACTTGCATGATGGTAGTTTCCACTTGTGTCACTTCAAATGTTTACCCACCTTTTAATAGATCGATGAGGGAGCCAGAGCGGTGCGTGTAGTGCGCTGGGTGAAAGCTAAGATTAGCCTGTCTGGCGCAGCTTTTCATTCAACCTTTCCAACCGCGCGCGCACAGAGGCTTCCACCTCCTGCACGCGCATCTGAAGGTGTGTTAATTAGCTAAATATGACAACTAGTGGTGGGGGAAGTTTTTTTTTTTTTTTTTTATAGTACAAGTTAGGGACCGTACCAAAGTTAATAGGGGGGGGGGGGGAATCATTTTTTTAAAATGTTGAAACTAAAACTGGTATAGTTTGACTTTTGGGGGAAGTATGGGGTGTGTGTTTACTGTTTTAAGCCTTCTTTAGCCTTATAGTGAATAACAAATAATTACAACAACAAAAACAAACTTTACGTAAACAATATAGGCTACAGCCTTTGTGTCGGGGTTTTATTAATGTGCACGATGGGCTCACATTAGCAGTTCCATGAAGATATTAAGGTTTAAATTGAGCTTGCCATACCAATCATTTTAAGAGGAATGTTCAAAGAAATCATTCATAACCGTGGCAATAATCACAAAGTAAGTATTATCTGCCCGTCTCACCACTGCAGCAACTTTCATACAGTCCCTAAAAGTTTTGCATTCTAAACTTTCTCCTTTTACAGTGTTGTACTATACTACTTAATTATTTTATTGCTGCATTAACCTGTAAACTGCATGTTAATTATGTATTGGGTGCAGCTAACTTGAACTACTGTATATTGTGCTCAGTTTGATATAGAACAACAAATTCAAGCATGTGTTTCATCAGCAACAGTTTCATCAGTAAAGGAACTAGAACTGTCAAATAATTGTAGTAGAGTAAAAAAACATAACATTTGCCCCTGAAGTGTAACAAAGTAATAGTTTAAAGTAGCATAAAATGGAAGTACAAGTACCGTAACATTTTATTAAAGCACTATTTGAATAATTTCCTCGAAGCTCTATAGAAACACCTTAAAAGCGGCTTTATCCTCTGGCTGTGATGAATATTAATGAAAGCGGATTGTATGCTGCTATTAATGGACACACACATTTGTGCAGGTATACGTGCACAGAGTGTGTGCGTCATCCAGCCTGGCAGGCCTGTGTGAGGCTTTGTGTTGCAGGCCGTCTTTTTCTTTATTTTTTATAAAACCCCAAGGACTGACTGGAGAAGGGGGCGCTCAGGGGGAAACGTGGAGCAGTGGCAATATTGTTATCACATTACTGTAAGCATATGTGCTCTGCTGCTTTCTTTGCTTTCTTTAACATTGTTTACAAAGCCGATAAGAAGCTAAGTGTGGTTCGGTGGCTTGGAGAGAGAAAAGTTTAAAAATGTTTGAATACAGGGGATCATGCTCAGCAAACAAGCCTTTTACCTCTCCCTGCAAACACACACATGCACTCAAAAATATGAACTTGCAAATGTTTTTCTGGAAGGATTGCGCAATTTCCAGCTCCATTAGTGAGCCGCCACTGATTGAGCAACTGAAAATCGCATTATTCAGGTTATGCATGTTGCTCACATTAACTGCCCGCAGGCTGGAGCTTCCAGAGAAACGCATGAAGAGAGAAAGAGGTCGAGGCACAACTTCATACTTCTCTTTCTCACTTAGATCTTCATTCTTGACCCACGTCCTTTCTATTTCTTCTACTTCCTCTTCTCCCCTTCCTCTCCGTGGTCAATGTGTCTCTGTGGGTACTTGGGCGTGAATGCAGGAGTTTGCCATCTGAGGTTGTTTTTCTCCTCCAGGCTCCTAAGCTGCTGCCAAACCTCCACAGCCAATCATGATCTGGGCCCAAAATTCCTCACCACTGACTAGGGCCTCAATATTGTGTGTGTGTGTGTGTGTGTGTGTGTGGAACTGCTTCCCACGCTTGCTATATTGTTGATTCTCAAAGAATCTATAGCATGGTTGTAGGAGGAAACTAGAATGATTAAACTAGGGGAAACCATTGTCGGTCAGTACTGTCCCTTTTCTCGTCCCGTCACAATGTGAGCTATACTGTGAGGTCTCATTTCACAGGCAGGACCTCTACATTGAGCTCAGCATAATGGAGTCACTGTGTCTGGAAAATGGGATAGGATTTCACAGCCACACCTGAGAGAAAATTAGACGGGAGGTGCATTAGATGGTTAAGAAATGGACGAGAAAAAAATAAAGCAGCTTTTGTGTGAATTTATCCAAAAGAGAGACTGTGAAATAAGAGATGAGGTTTTCATTTATTTACCAAAAGTCTCCTCTGCAGCCTGTCTGTAAGCCACAGCAGCTGTGACTGTATGCGTATGTGTGAGCTGTCACGTCTCCATGAAGCCGCCTCCCTGAGTGAAGGAGCACGAGGAATCGGCAGTAAACAGTGTGGGGGGTGGGGGGTGTGTCAGGCAAACACTGTTCTTTATGTTGCAATCACAGTTTACTGTTTGACAACAGATATCCAAATCTTTCTATCTGTGATCAATGAACAATGAGGCTTAGTGCTTTATCGCTTTCTCATCAGACTGAAATAGGCGTTTTTTTCAGACTCCGAGTCTCTTTGTGGTCATTTTGAGCCGTTTTGTGGCCGTTCTGCATCTCTGTATGGTCGTCTTAATGTCTCTCACCGGTTGATTAGTCTCTTTGTAAGACTTTTGCTCCTCTTTGTGGCTGTTTCGCATCTCATCATGGTTTATTTAAGTCTTTTTGTAAACCTTTTGCCTTCATATGTGGTTGTTTTGGATTTCTTTTTAGTCCTTTAGTCTTTTTGCAATTTTGTGGTCATTTTGCATCTCTTTGTTGTCGTTTTAATGTGTCTTAGTGGTTGATTAAAGTCCTTTCTGTAATTTTGTATCACGTCGTTGTTTTGAATGTTTTTGTAATAGTTTTGCATCTCTCCGTGGTCATTTTGAGTCTTTGTGGTCATTTTGCATGTCTGTTTTGATTTGAGTCTTTTTGTAATGATTTACTTTGATCCTCTAAAGGTTATAAATAAAAGTTTAGGTCATTTGCAGCAGAAACATTAAAGCTACACAAGTCTTAACCTAAAACACTGTTACAATATAAACTTTCGAGATAAATAACCTCCCTACGCTCCATTTCACCTGACCCATTCCCTAACCCGATTAAGACTAAAATAAATACCTTTTTTCCCCCCTCGCTCTCAGTAAATGCAGCTGAGTGCTGGCGTGTGGCCCTGGCTTTATCATCATTCAGAGGTGCCACAGATAAGAGGGACAATCCTCTGGGAAACTGAATTTGACTGATTTTGTTGCTCAATGAATCGGTTCTACCTGCGGCCTCAGATCAACGATTGGGTCTATATTCAGACCAGATCCAGGTCTAGTAACCCCTCACTGGAAGGCACACTGCTGGGAGGGAGAAGTCCAGAAACAAAAGCTTTTAAAATGAAAACAATAACTTGCACACATCACATGACCTCTATGTAATCCGTCTGGTTGTCAGGAGAAGGCTTAATATGCGTCTGGCCCATTGACGTCCTGTTCCGGGATTAGGCGGTGTTGACGAGGTAAATACTGACTGATTGGTGGTTGCTGGGTCACGGTGCTGTTGCGTTACATTGGTCGGCTTGCGTTACGAATATCATGACGCTGAAGCGCAGGATCATAATTCAATTAAACTGACCTGGTGATGAGACGAGGAGCTGTCAGCAGGCACTCAGACATGCTCTCCTTGTGATCAAGGCAGCTTGAATGGAAGCTATCGGAGACGTGAGCTTCCTGCAAAACATTTTGGACCGGACTCTTCACTCCCAATTTGAGAATGTTTTTCACTTGCATTGTAGGATGGGTTTACCTCTGTTCAAAAGCTCGTGCGTTGCCATATTTTTAAGTTTTTGTTCGCATTTGTTTGTTTTTATGCTGCTTCTCTTAAACTTAAGTCTCTGTTCACTCCCCTCTCTCTACAGACATCGCTGCCATGGGTGTGAAGATGCTGCAGTGTTTTCCTTTCTACAGACGCTGTAAAGAGCGCTGCAAGAGCAGACAGTGCCCCCCAGCGGCAGGTGAGGAGCAGCTACACATTCAATTCAATTGTAGACCAATTTAAAAACAGCCGTGTCGTGACAGTATGTCCTCACAACGCCCGACTCTCTGTCCATCTTCCACCTCTCAGTTCCCATTGAGGAGATGAAGCCCCGCCTGTGCTCCACCACGTCCTGTGGTAGCGACAGCGAAGGAGCAGGAGGCCTGAGTCGCGGCTCCCAGATCTACTTCTCCACCAAGGCCAGGCTGTCGTTTAGACACCAGCTGGACAGCAACATCAACGCAGTGGACGCCACCTACTGAGGACGACGTGAGAGGTCTGGAGAGACGATAAATGGATTCCTGTACCTTCGATTTTCTGTCGCCCATTCGCGCTTGGACGCTGTGGCGCAACCCCGGGAGCCCGATGGCCGAGCAAGAGCATCTGTGGTCCCCTTTAGATGGGATCAACAGCAGTGTGCACAGCCACAGTGTGCAATCAAACCCCTCATTGTTCGCTGCCCACAAAGAACTCTCTATGATTAATCAGACTCAACGAGGGACCGGGGAAAAAAGACTGAAACAGACGTGGTTTTCAATTTCTGTGCATTAAGGTTTTCCGTGGATCCACTGCCCAAACAGTCACAATACTGATTGGAGAAGAGACAGACTTGTTTACAGCATTCACTACCAAAAAGTGCATAACTTTTTTTATTGTTTTTTTTTTTTCTGTTTTTGTTGGCCAACTTTGTGGGAAAAACCTGCAGATTTGTTAATTCACTGTTGAGATAACTGAGTGTTTCACAAAGCGAGATGAGGGAGTTAACCTTTGAAGTATGTGGATGAATATCTGTAGCTACACCGCATCATTAGCCACCATCATGAGTAGGGCTGGGTACTTGATACTAATAACCGAAATAACCCAATAACAAGTAGTATCGGAACTTCTCCAGTCAAACGATACCCGCATCAAATCCTTTTTGTGCTGAAGATCTAGAAAGAAAATAACTTTGTATGGTTTTGCTCGCAGCCAATCGCTGCAAGCGTTCTTTGACTCAACACAGTCTGTTGTGAGGTGGAGCGCGGTGTGTTTCACTGAGTTGGCAGTTTAGCGTGCTGAGATGCCACCACAACTCTTCAAAGGAGGCTGAATCACACTGCCCAGATAATACTTCATTGTACAGTTACTTTTAATAAATATTTTGATAATTTGAACACTTAAAATGTATGAAAATCATTTGGATTTTGGTATCGTTATCACTTTAATGGTACGGTCATGTTTTGAATGACACCCAGCACTAATCACGAGGGACATATTACGAAACCTATTGACATTTCTTATAACCAGGAATGTACTCTGTTACGAAACCCCTGTACACTATCAGAGGAGGGAGCACAGCAGATGTGTTTGCCTCTAGTTAGTTCCTCCTTTGAAAGCTTGAAGCAAAAGTTGTTCAGCTCACTCCGGCTAATTTCTTGTCTTTAATATTTTATAACTGAAAAAAAAAAACCTGATTTCATGTGATATTAAAATGTTTAACTTTTTAACAAAGCTTAACTGGTGAACAGGTTTCTGTATTTGCCTGAAACACACATGACTGTAAAGTTCTGATCCCGAATGACAAAAATGACGAAAAATGTTTGCCCTTTGATGCAAAAACCCTTCGAAGTTATTCAAATCTACAATACGTCAACACAGTCTCTTTATTCTTGACTAACAAAATAATAACTAAAAATGTACATTAAAAATGTCTCCTGTGTTTTTGTTGATGGTGGATGTGAAGTTTTGCAGAATTAGATTTGGGGATTACACACTAATGTACAGAAACAACACTTTTTACATTTCTTAACCAAGACACAGACAATGTATCTTGTTCACAACATTTATTTAAGAAATGAGTTCACTGGTATAAAAAAAAAAAGTCTATTGACAAACTTCTTCCAAACCTGTGACCAATGATTTAAGCCATCACTGCTTGTGTTTGGGGTCAGGGTTTGGAGATGACGCCATCTGGATAGCGGTTCTTAAATCGAGCCACGACATCAGGATCCAAGAGATGAATGCCATCAAGCTGGTTCCCAAGAGTTACCCTGGAAGTGGGACATCAGCACATTTAACATATGCAGAAGAGCTTCTTGGCCTTTAAATTAAATTAAAGCGTGATGTGTGTTACCAGTTGGGCTGGACGTTGTGCGGTCGACCGAAAAGCTCGATCTTCCTGGTGCCGGGCGAGAGTCTCTCTATCATGCCATAGATCTCATCTGGTTTGTGACTGGTGGAGCGGACCTGGAACAGAGAGTTTGAAATGTAATGAAGAGATGGAATCTTCTTCACGCTGGAGAAATCATAAATACACGACCAAATGATAAAAGATTTACCTCGGCCACAATTACGTCGCAGTCCAAACCTCGGTTGAATCCCTGAGGGTTTCCCTTTACGCCCACCTGAGGAGAAACAAATGGTACGTGTTACATTTCAGGCAGTTATATTTCACAATTTTGAAAGCCACATTTACAAAGAATGAGCCTGTAGCAGCTCAGCATCTCGCTTCAAATCACCTTCTGGCTATTTGGCGGATTCTCTATGCCTTTGCACGGCAGCTGGACGTCACGAAAAAGAATTGCAGGATCACATGTCACACAAAAATCCACCTCGTCAGGCTTCAAGTAATGAGTTTGTGGCGAGCCAGCCAGTCATGTAAGGAGCTACTGGCAGCTACTTGTACCTTACGAAACAATGATGGTGGCTCCTAAAGAGGTTGGCGTACATGGACAAGATGTCTTCTCTCACTACTAAGAATGAACATGCAAAAAGTAGGAACTCTTGGAGGCTAAACTCCTTCAGCTCAGAGCTTTGCAGTTTCATGCAGGCTCACTCAGTATATAACAGACTGTTACATACAGACATACCAGACAGTGCTCCTTCCCGTGGTTCAGCCAATGGCCGGTCCTTCCCGTGCGGATGATTCTCTGCAGCTGGTTGGTTTTCACCCAAATGATTTCATCGGCTCGGTCATAGCTGAAAATAAATACATAAATTTAAAAAAGGAGTCCTAACAAAGTGGTGGCTTGATGCTAGCGGATGCACAGAAGGAGAGACTCACCCCCAAAGACTGAGACACTCTCTGCCCAGCTCCATGGCTCTGTAAGAGAGGAAGAGAAGACACAACGATGTGTGGATGTGCAGAACTAGGTCCCTGCCTCCTATTATCAATGTATTAACATGCAGGTTCAACCTGTAAAACAAGCGTTTGTGGGTTGTAAGTTATGAGAAATCTGACTCCTACTATTTAATTTAACTTAGAGAGCTTGAACTTTTGGGGGTGGAAACTTGAAGAATGGGAATAGAGTACAGCCAGGCGATCACTGTAAAACAAAGAGAGAAAACTGTACGGCATATCCTCATGTTTAAAATGTCGGTTTGGATCGTTGTAGTTACCTGCCGGTGACCCAGAGGAAGAGGAAGCCGTCGTCTTGCAGGATGGGGATGTTGAGCTTTCTCATCTCGTCGTCAGTCAGCGTACCATAAGGCAGCTCCATGTGGATGTCCCACGGAGGGTCGGCCATCACCACAGCGAACTTACCGAGGATGGACACGTCCAGGAAGCGGATGTCGCAGCAGATCCACTGCAAAGGAAAAAACAGAAAAGAAAAAAAACACAGCCTATGTTAATTTCATAGCCAAAAATATCAACATCCATCTCTCTCTCGCGCGCTGGTACGACCGTCGGTCCTCATCCGTCCTCTCTCAGCCTCACCTGTGAGGGGAACAGTTTGCCCACGTTGCTGTCGGCGTCCCCTGCGCAGAGGCCGAGCTCTGTGGTCCCGCCCTGGGGCCCCAGCAGGCTCCCCTCGGCCTCCGGAAGGCTGTCGATCTCGTAGTGGACGTACTTGCAGGTGTCCATGTGGAAACACGTGTTGAGGAAAGAGCAGTCGCCAAGGCTCTCGTCCGTGTGCTTGTTGATGATGCGACTGAAGGAGATATTATGCATCACGAATCCAATCAGCAGCATAAACATAGTCGTGCAATGTCATCATTATATTTTAACATCAGGTTTGAATTAAAAAAACATCTTCTTTAGCACAAAGGTTGAAATACTGGAAGGCAAATACAAATGTAATAACCCTTCATGCACAAGTGTCAGTCAAGTTTATTAAATTTGAAATTTTATCCCCGAGGCACACATTCTTTTCCTAACTCAAGTCCACTTGAGACCACTTAAACACGCTTTCATCCCTTTCAGATTGTTCAATTTCAATAACTTGCCTGAAAGGAATGACATTATCAAACATTTCACAAGGAAATATTCAAAAACAAACAAAATTGTTTGTAGGAGAATCTGTTTTTGATCCCACATCTGATTATAATGTTAATGGTGGTTTCCCGACCACCGTTAGGGAACCATTACCACAGAGCATCATTCAGAATGAGGAGAACCTCCACAAACTATATACTTTGAGATGAAAACAAGATGCATTCTCCTTTTCAATTTGATTAAAATGAAATCATAATGTAGCAGTAAGCTTTATTGAAATTATTAGCATGAGGCGAGTCATCGTTTTGCAAGAACATTGTTCAGATTTGGTGTTTCTGATAGTAGTATGTTTTAAACTTTATTTATAGTGACCTCTTCAGGCCAATGGGGGTATTTATCTGAATTGATTAAAAATCTGTTGCCGCTGTGAAGAGTCTGATAGAAACATGTTATCGTGTTGGGTGATATAAAAACAGAGAAGAAGAGTTGCTGACCGGAAGTGTAACTTGGTGCACGGCTGCGGCGTGTCCCCGGAGCGCACACACTCCTCTTTGGTCCCGTGGTCGCAAAACTCTTGGACCTGAGCTCGGCCGCGAGATCGGAACTTTAACACGATGGACTGCTCCTTGGCTGTGCTGGCGTTAAGCAGCTCAAGAATCTCTCTGCTCATCTGGACATAAATGACATTATACCCGTATCAGTTATCACACCTCCAGACTATCCTGCTTCACTTACACGTCGGTGAAAATGTAACTGTAATAGAATAACTCTGGGTGCCGTAAGAGACGAGGAGAGATCTTGGTCGGTCTCCTAAACCTTCCTACCTTCTTGCTCTGCTGCTCTTTAGTGGACTGTTGGTTCAGGAGACTCTCTATCTCCATGTCCATATGGGACGACTGGCTTTTGCTGCTCCTGCCCTTCTTATCGGCCCCGCTCCCTGAGGCCGAGGGCCCCCCCAGCTGCAAGGAGGAAGCCGGCGTCACAGAGGTGAAGGAGGTGCGCGGAGGAGAAGCGGAGCTCTGAAGTGAGGGCGACTGGCCCGGAGCTCTTTTGTGGTGGGTTTGATCTTCTGCTTTTCTCTTGACTCCGGTCCGCTGGGCTCCGGCCCCGGGGCCGATCATGGCCCATAGTTTTGTGTGGTCCACTGCTACCACGATTGAGGGGGAGGAAGTAGCAGAGGAAGAGGTCGCGGTGGGCTGCCGGACCTCGATGAGCTCCTGAGCAGAGAATTTCAGCAGCAGACTCTGGATGCTTCCGTGACTGACAGCTGATTCAGACTGTGAGCAAACATGAAGGAAGAAATAGAAAATATGACGTTCATATAATACAGCCACGCTCAACACAACATTTCTGTGACAAAGACTCACGCTGAGTTCATTTGTGATGGCAAGGGAGTCCGTTGGCATCGAGAGACTCAGATCAGAGAGATATCCCAGCAGTCTCTTCTCTAGCTCCGGGTCTGGTGGTTTTTCCGTCTCCTCCTGAGTGGGGAGCGGAGCTGTCGGAGCCGGGCTGTCACTCCTGGCTGTGGATCCCTCTGTGCTGCTTCCGCCATCTGACAACAAAGGTTAACACCCTCCTTTTAAAAAAAGGGTTCTTCCAGATCATTTATCAATTGTGACGATGTGAAATCAATTACACAAAAACATTGAATTCCAGCCTGCTATTAGGCGTTTCACCTGGATGTGAGGAATTTGCTCAGAAGAATAAAAAGCATAATGATGAATTTTGGTGCAACAATTTTCGAACAAAGGGAAATTCCTTAATTAAAAAAAGCTTTCAATGTTTCCTGGACATCTTGTAAAATACATATGTTGACTAATCTCTCTCTAATTCTATTTTTAATATAGAAACTTCACAGTAATGAAACACTGAATAGTCAGTCTTTCCACAGTTGATGTGAAAACACACACAATGAGGCAACGTTACAGCATGTTATTGTAGCTGAGACTATTAGTCAAACAGGAAATTAACCAACAACATTTCCGATAATTGATTCCCTCATTTTCCATTAATTTATCAAGCAACGGGGAAATAATAAGTTGAGTTTCTCAAATGTAAGGATATCTGCTTTTCTGTGTTAATGTCAGTGAAAGTTGAACATCTTTAAATGTTAGACCTCTGTAAGAACAAAACGATTGGACAAGTCATTCATTAAGGAATGAATCCCTGGTTTCTTCTCAAAAGTTTCACAAAATGAATATTTGCTGCTTTTCTTTCCATTCTGTGATCGGGTATTAAGGTTTTGGACTATCAGTTATAACCAGGGCTCTGGGAAATACTGATGGACATGGGACTATTTTCTGACGTTTTATAGACCAAACAATTGCTCGATTAATCGAGAACACAATCGTCATTTTCATTAATGATGCAAATAATTAGTTACAGCCCTTTAACTACCAAACAATAATAATAATAATGACAAAACATGGGCATTTGTCTTCATTCCTGACCATGTTCAGACTCATAAACTACGTGATTAATCTGATAAATACTCCATTGATTACTTAACAATAAAAACAATGGTTCTTTGCCGCCCTGCTGGTAACCGCTCTCTCTGGCCTGACCGTACCGGAGGACAGTGTCGCCGGGTCTTTCCTCCGCCGCTGCAGCCTCTCCCGCAGCGAGTCCAGCTGCTTCTTGTGCGCCTGGATGCTGCCCCACGTGTCCGACATGACTGGATTTCAACAACGACGCCGCTGCACACTGAAGAGAATCTAAAACAAAAGTTGATCACTTGTCCGCCTTGTTGACGGCAGCGAATAAATGCATGGTCCGTCCCGAAATGGCGTCCGAGGAGCATCTTGCGTGAGAAACGTACCGGTTGACTGGTGCTGCGTGAACGAACCGTCCTTGAGGTCGTGTTATCTGAAAATAAATAAATAAAAATACTTTCATCAGCCGGTTCGGAAATATATGTCTTAGCAACGACTATTAATTCAATTAAAATATATATTTGTCGGATTCATTTTGGGTACGTACTGACTACCCCAACTTCCGGCTTCCGGTAAAATTAAACGCCCATTTCCTCTCTGCTAAAAATAAAATTTAATTCGCGCTATTTCTGTAAATAAATGTTTTCTGTCATCATACTATGATTATAGCATTATATTTAATACTCGTGACGTAAGTTGGCGTACTTTTACTCCACGCGCTACGTTACTAGGCTGTTTCTGCTGAGCAAAGATGGCGGAAGACGAGAAGAGTGGCGAGCCCGTGAAAGAGAAGAGCGAGCTGCAAATTATGAAGGTATTTGCTCTCGGTTATTCACACGAACATTCACTATCTACGAAGTGTCCGAGCCCTCGTGTTTTGTTGACTTTTCGTGAGCGCAGCGTCGTGCGTGTCCTCATAATTTGCTCACTGGACGAGTCGTTACTACAACAACTGCCCTATTTAACAGACCTCATCTAGTATTCAGCCTTTATTTCTGATGCTGTGTCGGGTGTATGAGTGCCCTGCTTCTTATTCTATGGGTAGAATAACTTCTAAACTGTCCGGTCATCCAATCAAATCGCCAGAAACATGATTTATATGCATGCTTAGCTTGCATCTGTCCACTTCTTGCTTAGTCACATATTGTCAGTGTTCCTGGCTTAATGCACAAAAGATTGACACTAGAGATGCACTGATATGTTCTTGTAAATCGGTAGAAGGTTTCATACCTTAAGCATCCCTTGTCAATAACATTTACATCATTAGTACAAATGCAGATGCATTTGTAACAATGGACACCTTTTAGAAATGCCTATTGTTAAGATAAACCTGTATTTCATGTTCTGTAACAACAATGGTAGCTGTTATTCTCTCCAGTATTTTAGCATTGTGCTTCCATAGAGTCAAAGCAACAGAGGCTCAGACATCATGACTTTTAGACCCAATTATGGGTCAAGCAAGCATCCAGAACACTGGATCCTACAATTCCCATCATGCAACTGAATAGATTCTTTCGCGAGACCCTCTCTGTCTGGTTGATGCTCACCTTGATGCTTAAAACTCCAGTGTTTGGCAACAACTGCAGATTAGATAATGTGGATCTTAATGCACTGTTAATGCTTTAGATTTTGAATATTAATTATAATTTTTATGAAAGATAATAATCCAAACCAAATACTGCCATGGTTTCAGATTTGACCGTTTTTAATGCGTGATTTACTATTTTGAAAAACAATCACAAAAGTGGGTATCACACTAACAGTATTCTCTTATATTGGTGTATCATTAATGCACAATAGCCGCCCCAGTTTTCTTCACCAGCTCAATATTGTACTGTGAGAAATGTCCCTTTTGATCTATTTTTAACTGTTAAGAATTCTCAACAAATACAACATCTCCCCTTCTTCATCACAGGAGCTCGTGGATGAACTGTATAACTTCAGAGATTGCTATTTTGAGACTCACAGCGTGGAGGAAGCTGGGAGGAAACAAAGCGATGTCGCGCAGGAGATCCAAAAGACCCTAAAGAAGGTGGAGGAGAAAGAAGGTGAGTGCTTCATTCTAACACGACAGCGCTTCAGTCTTTTAATCTTCAGAATATCGATCACACTTACCGTATTCTCTGCGTTTACGATTTCCCACAGATCATTTTAAACACAAAGCAGAGTTTCTGCTGCAGAAGGGTAGGTGTCTGAATGTAGCTCCAGACTTCAGCACTGTAGCGGAGGAGTGCCTTTCCCGAGCTGTGAAGCTGGAGCCTGGCCTGGTCGAAGGTTGGAACACATTGGGGGAGCAGTACTGGAAAAAAGGAGACCTGATGGGTGCCAAGAACTGCTTCACCGGAGCCTTGCAGCAGGTACATTGACAACAGTAAAAGAGATGGACATGTTTTAAACGCGGTGAAGCATTCTGACCACTCATGTGGAACTTCCGTCTATGCTCGGTTTCTATTATTAACTCATCTGTCTTGTGCTTTTTCTGCCACCGCTGCAGAGCAAAAACAAGGTGTCTCTACGCAACCTGTCCATGGTGCTGAGGCAGTCTCCGGCGGCAGACAGCGATGCACATGGCAAGCAGGTGCTGAAGAGTGTGGACATGGCCCGACAAGCCGTCCAGCTGGATGTCACAGACGGGACGTCCTGGTGTGAGTAGAGCGTCTGGGTACTACCAGCGAGCAGAGGACAAGAGTTAGAGGAAAGTAATGATTGTACAAATGATGCGCTGTCCTAAAATTGTCTTTCATGTTATTGTTTTTACAGACATCCTGGGAAACGCCTACGTGTCCCTGTTCTTCACCTGCGGACAGAACCCCCAGTTGTCTCAACAAGCTCTAAGCGCCTATGCGCAATCTGTGAGTGCTGACTGAGCATTAAACATGTTAAAAATCTATCGGCACTAACTGCACTATTGTAATGTTTTTACTCCTTCTCTTCCTCATTCGTAGGAGAAAGTAGACAGAGCGGCCTCGTCTTACCCGGAGCTGCATTTCAACCGCGCCACGCTGTTCCAGTACGAGGAGATGTTCGGGTCTGCACTCGGCGGCTACAGCCGCGCCACGGCGCTCGACCCGGGCTGGGAGGAGCCTCCAGAGAGAGAGAAGCAGCTGCTTGTGTACCTGGTGAAAGTCACAGAACTCATACAGAACAAGGTATGGAGACCCTACAGCCCATGGTGATGTCTTTAAAGGCCTTGTTTATTCAGGTCAGCAGTCCAAAACCCAAAGATATTTAAATTGCTGTCATAGCAGACGTTGACATATTTTGATCACCACAAGGTGGCAGCAGAGCACAGCCATATCTCCCTTTTCTTCCGCTCCTCACTTTCCGTCTCTCCATCTCTCCAGGGGAAGGTGAAGGCGCGTCGGTTGAGGACGATGCTCTCTAACCTCAGCACGTCGGCCATGGGTCCCTGCTCCTCCCCTCAGTTTCGATCCCCGACCGGCCGCGTTGGCAGCCTGGAGCCTCGGACTCTTTCCTCCCTCACGCACGGTCACAACGTCGGGATGGCCGCCCTGGGCAAGGTGGTGTTCAGCCTGGCCTCAGAGGGTCGCATGGCCTTGTGAGTGCAGCTTATCTTTTATCATTAATAGCTCTCGTAATGTACACGCTTAGATTTTTGGAGTGATGTTGTAAAATCTTGCACTCTTTTTTTTCGCCTCCAGTACATTTGGCATGGTGGACAGCGAGGAGTCATGTATAGTGGTGATGGTGTACAACACAGCGGACAGCTGGGGCGTCCTGATAGGAGACACTGTCGTCATTCCTGAACCTCAGGTCAAACGGAACAGCATAACGCATAAAGATGAGGTCTGTGTTTCACGTGTGCACTTCAAAATGTGAAGACGTCTTCCTAATTAGTCTCTGACTTTTACATTTCTTCCCTCCGGCAGTCGTTTGACTTCAGAAGTATACGAGTGGACTCTCCTCTGCTTCTCATCGTCAACTGCAAGAAACAAAATGCCCAAAGTCAGATCGCCGCCTCCGTCAGCTATAAGCCCCAGAGCGAATGAGCCGAGCGAGCAGAAAGTACAGCAAGAGGACCAATTTGTTTTTCTTGGATTTTGAAAGAATTTGGATGATTATGGATGTTCAAAGTGTCTGCCTGTTTTTATGTGTTGCTTTGTATATAGGTCACCATGTTACTTTGTCTTTAGATGGACATTTTGTTTATATTTATAAATAGTTATTTTTTGTAAATTAATGTACCTGTGATGATAATTTGATGTCAGAATTGTGATTTAAGTTTACCTTGAACAAAAATCCTTTTTATCCTGAACACATTGTTTGTGTGGTGTCTTCAAACAGCAGGTTTCAAATGTTTTTTTACTTTTCATATTGGAGAAGCACAGCTCTTAGTAAAAAAATTAAATAGGCTCTCCAATTAAAATGTCCCAGTAAGTTGTTATGCAGTGAAAATCCCGTCACACACAATCTTCAAGTCTAGACCTCAGTGGGTCTCCTTCTACCTTTAATCAACAACCAACCAACTGCTCGGGTTTAACCCAAATTGCCTAAATTGTTCACACAATGTGTATGAGGGAACACCTACTGCTATTCATTCAGTAACATATGTAGTTCTTACTATAAAAGTAAATGTATGCAACGGTTGGGGTTAGACTTACCCCCTTAATCCTCTATATTTTATACTTTTAAGATAGTAATCACACATGAAAATACTGAAAGGAACGAGGTAACGGTTACGTTTTTAATCTCCTATTTTCACAATCTACATGAATAGAGAAGACTGTAAGGCAGTGCACTTTGTAAACAGTTCATATTGTCTTGTCAAGTACTTCTTTACACAAATGTTCGGTAGAGACCTGGACTTAAAGTTGAACATTAAGATTTCATGCCTAGTTTAGTTCAAGATTACAATAAATACGACAAAAATGAACTCGGGGCAAACACTGCCAGCTAAATGAATACCTAAACATTTGAACACTTTGTAAATAAACGTAGTTCGGTGACTACGCTCCGGCCGTGATGAAATCTGTTGCTGTCTCAGTGCTTCTTCATGAAGGGCCGGCCTCTCTCCCTGCTAGGGGAGCTGAACTGGAAGAAGGTCTTGGCTCCGTCGGCCTCCAGGCAGGAGAAGAACCGGCTGTCCCCATCGTGGCCCACCGAGAGGAACTGAGGGCTTCTCTGGGGAGTCGCCGGCCGAGCCACCCCTAGGTGACACGCAGGGGGGGGGGTTGATAGATGTCTCTCATTGTTATACTGAGTAAAATGTCCTCACACAGATGATCAGCTCATTACTCCCACTGTTGGGTTCTTAATGACCACTTCTTGACAAAACACCTACAGCTGTGTCTTCCCTTGTGCTATTTAACATACTTCTCTGTTTGCTTCCTTCCTTTTCTCATGAATCAGTGTGACACAACAAGTGATTTAATAAAAGCAGGACCGCTTTTTTTCCTGCCAAACGTGTTGTGTTGGACTGCAGCTAACAATATGTTCGATTATCCATTAATCTGTGGCCTGATTAATCTGTGAATCTCAACTTTTAACATCCTTAGAAAGTCTGTATTTAATGTTTTCCCAATCTTCAAAGACCAATAATTGCAATCAATTTAAAATGATATGTTTAATACTTCAAAACAAAAAGACTAAGTACCTCAGTTTCACGTACCTTTAAGTTCCTATTGTTCTTACCTGTGTGAAAGTCGTGGTGTCCTGGTTGTAGCAGCGTGTCTCTTTCCCCCACATCCACCACCATGTTGCGCAGCCTCAGAGAGTCGTACAGCCCCTGTAGTTTCTGGTACTGCCTGTTCCTCTCCATCAGCCTCTCGGACACATCGCTGTACTTCCTTTTATATTCCTCCATCACCTGAAAGGAAAGAGGATCTCGTAAATTTGTCATATATTGTATTGGACGTATATGTTTATTCATCACGCACAGATAATGACCACGGAGCACTGCGCTTGAGTTTAAGAATTGTGGCTTACTTTCTTCAGGGAGTCGATTTCCCCCCTCATGCCGGTGAGCTCCAGCTCTCTGCTCTGGTTCTGCTGAGTCAACACCTTCTCCATCTGCTTCAGCTGGGCCTCAGCCCGTGACAGACTGTACTCCTGATACATATGTTCCTGATGGACCTGTTTACAAAGACAAGCTGGATGTTTTACAACCAGGCTGGGCTTCAAAAAAAGACATTTCAAGACCCGATTCACACTATGTTCATATGCATACAAACAGAAATTTGACCTGATAGCTCCAGAAGGCCAGAGCACGTGCGCTGATGTCCAGAACTACGTCTGGTGGCAGACCGGCCAGCACCATGGCTTTGTACTGCTCAGAGGGAGACAGCTCCGTCCTCACGATGTCCAGCTTCCCGGAGAGTGCAGAGGAGCAGGCCGGGCAGATGGCCGGGGAGCGGCTGAACGCATCGGACCCGTGCTGATCGCAGAAGACGTGTGAGCAAGCGGTGACCCAGGCGAAGCCGCTCAGCTTGGACCGACACTTTGGGAAGTTACACAGGAGTGTGTCGTCGCAGAAAGACATGGCCAAGCCATTAACTCAAGGTTCTATGAGGCAATCACAAACATTTTAGGTTTAGAAGACAAATAAAGTAATCAATGTGGGAGCAACAGGTTATTAAATTAGTTCTTCTTAGCAGTGTGTGGGGTTTACACGTATCACACTCTCTTGGACATCAAATCCTGGGAGGTTTCAAGACATAAAAGTCCTATTAGTTGAAATTTGGGAACTAGAAATCACAAGGCTTTTGGTAACAATTTCTAATGTGTTAATGTGTGTGTGTGTGTGTGTGTGTGTGTGTTTTGATTCACTTGTGCTATTTAATGCATAACTAGAGTTTTTCTTTCCCATTATTTTTCTTGGAGTAAAGCAGTATTTTGACTCCTGAAGCAACAAATAAAGAATGTTAGCGTCCACCTTACTGGGCTGCCATTCAGTCCTCTTTTATTATGTAAAACTTTACTTTTTAATTTTTTTACATCTTAGCTCTTTATATATTATAGATATAGAAATACTAAATGCCACAAATCATAACTTGGCTGTATGAACAGGTAACTTAATGCTATGTAGTTGGGCTAAGTTTAGGTTACATAGCTAGCTTAATGCTACATCAACTGCTATTAAATATTAGCATTAGCGGTTAGCTGGTTAAACAGAGCTGTTAAATCCGCTCCAAATGCTGCTGTTGACAAAGGCATTGCCATGTAACACTACAACGTATACTTTAACGGTAATATTATGATTAATTTCTCACTAATTTCGGGAGGTACCGACCTACCAGTTAAGTCTTTGCTCAGCAGGTGACGGAAGGTGACGCTAAATGAATACTGTCATCTGATTGGCTGATTGCAACTCAAACTCTCAACTGGAAAAAGCTGAAAACATTCACTTCAGATGTTTAAAAATTAACTTTCATTAAGTCTATGAATACTTAATTGGATGAGAAAAGACAAAATATTTGTAAATAAATAAAAATAATAATATATATAGTACTTTTACTTAACTGAAATTTTGACTTTAACTTAACGCAGTATTTTTAGTGTGGTATTGCTACTTAAGTAAATAATCTGACGATTTCTTCCACTTTTTTGTACTACTAAAAGCAACCTGTTCGACTTTACATCACTATTTTCTGTTTGTTTTCCAGGTGATGATTAAGCTAGATGAAGTGATACACTTTATGTCCAAAACTGTAATCCTAGATAAACATGACATTTATTTCCCCCCAAGTCACATAATGCCCTATTTTCTTACACAGCCTCTGAGTGGATATATGTATAATGTGAGACACCTACTTAAATATGGCCTCCCCTTCTCCTCCTCCTCCTCTCCCACTTTTTTTTTTCTCTCTCTCTCTCTTTTATCCATTTCTCCACGTGGTACAGGAGTAAAGGCGGGGGGTGAAAGAGGGGCATTGTGCTGTGCTGCAGTGGATCCGGGGGTTCATAGTGAGAGAGGGGAGATGCTCACTCAACTGTGTCCAGCACGCCATTGTCAAAGATTCCCATCTATTCTCTGCCTTTTAAATAGAGCTCCAGTGTAAGATGCTTTTTTTGGGGAGGGGGCGGTGGGTATTATACGCTTGGTGATAACACACAAAATACATCCATGTGGAATGGCTATGTGGCCCCGCTTGCACAAAACTCACTGCACTGTTGTTGATAATTGGCCGTATGGAAATCAAAGGGTAGAAATATTGCCTATTCATTCTTCATCTGGCACAATAACACCGCTGGGAAGACGGATTTTTGATTTTGCAAGTCAATTATTATGGCTATGATTTCATTATTAATCCACTGAGAAGAAGTAAGTAGCTTCAGTACACCTGGGGCTCCTGAACAGATGTCACCTGATGGATGAGCCACCTGTTAAGACTTCTTTGAGACACATTGTTGCATCTTAATTTGACCATTAATTATGGTATATCTTTTAGGCATATCCTTAGCAAAATAGCCGATTTGGACGCCCATTTCAATTTGTTTTTAAGCAATCCAACGGCTGTGACACCTAATTGTCATGTTTTATTGAAAGTTTATAGCTGCTGTGTGAGTGTGTAAAGAAAAATAAAGCTGGAGAGAAAGAGAGAACCAGGGAGGCTGTGTGTTACACGCCATTGAAATGCAAATATCATTGAAGAACAAGGAGTGGTTCTGTGTCTGTGTGTGTGTGTGTATGGCGTGTGTGTGTGTGTGTGTGTTTGTATGTGTGTGTGTGTTCCCTGTATGTGCATGCAGCGGGGTAGAGGAGGGGCGCAAATTGGACAAGTTTTTTGGGGGAGAAGAGACTTTAGAAAACAGCCACACACACGCATTCACAGCGGCTCCATATGACACGGTGCGGACCTGCGGATTTCCGACACCTATTTATTTTTTTAAACTTTCATTTAATTTAGAAGTGATCTTACACACATTTAAATTTCCTTTTTTTTATCCCGGGACTGGCATAATGTGCGCGTCTTTTGAACTTTAGATGCTTGGATGGTTTAAGGAGCGCTCCCAAGTGCGCAAAAACGTGCCTACTGCCATTCAAGCGGCTGATGCCCCCCTCTCTGTCTGAGTCGCAGTGAATCATGTCACGCCGGAAGCAGAAGCGACCCCAGCATCTAGTTAACGCGGATCCGGGGGGCCCAAGGCTGCTATCTCACGGTGAGTAAACATATCTTTACGAGTGTGCATGCGTTTTTGTCTTAAATGTCTTGAAAGAGTGCAACCGTCCTGCAACTTCACGGCGATCATCACAACACTGCGGCACGGAATTCACTCTCGGCGTCTGAATATCGCCAGAGAGCTTAACAATAGCAAAAGTTTTGGTGTTTAGACGTAACCTGCAGGGATTTGCGTGCGCTATTTATTGTGTGGTTTCCCGTCGATTGCGGCCATTTTCGCAAGTTTATTTACGCAGGGCCGAATTCCACCAAACGCACCTGATTTTATTAACAGACTAAAAAGAGTTGAAGATCAGTGTTTGTCAACTAAAGAAACCCCTCCTGCTCAGCCATTCATTGTAATGGGCCCCACTAAATGGAAGCCTTTGGGCACTTTATTCGGGGCCAATAAACGTGTTCCTGTGAAATGAATAGAGTAGGATTAACTAACATACATCTGTGGCCATTTTCATATGCTGTTCGTCCTCTAGGAAACCAACAGGCTGCTCAGCGCTGACTGCTGGAGGTCTTTGATTAGTATAGAGCACTCTCTTATTCGCTAACAATAAGGTGCATGGGTGGGGGAAGGGAAGGCAGTGTTTTTGGAAAAGATTAATCTTCCACCCTTCTATTCTCTTCTTTTGCTCTACGTCCATGCCTTTCTCTCTTATGCACCCCTCTTCCCCCATTTTCCACCTTCTCAATACTTCCCACCCCCTTCTTTCTCCCTCTTTCTCACCCCTCAACCCTATTGACTGTATACTCCTACACAGTTGGGGGGGCTCAGATGGATGAGAAAAAAAAAAAGATTGAGAGGGGATAGAGAGATTGCTCTTTCACACTTGTTCTTTGTTGCAATAGGTCATATCTTCAAGTGCATGCACCTAAGACTCCGTAGGTAAACTTCCACAAGAAATAAAGTTTAGCCGAGGAGATATTTTTGTGTTTCCTGCAGGTTCAGGTTTGTGATGAAGTCTCACAGTGAAGGAATTTTACTGAGGTACAGTCTTTCATTCCATCACTATATCACTCCAGGAGGGAATAGTTAGTTTGTCTCTCCATTGTTGTTACCCTCCCCCCTTCTTTTTCTTTTACCCTTTCTCACTCTGTGCTCAAGATTCTGAAAGAATTTGACCCCCGAGCAGCAGAGGTGAGATTAGTTGACCAATCAGAGTGTCTGGACAGTGCCCAGAACCCTTAGCGTGGCCTGACCCTTGACCTCCACTGTGACGTAAGGGGGGAAGGGTGAATAGGGAGATGAAAGACGTAACTGCTGCGGGGAGGGGGGTGGGTTAAGAGGGGTTATGGGTTGTCTTGGTGATGCCCATTGTCCTCTAAAACGTGTTGCCATAGCAGCAAGGTGGTCTGTAAGCTTTTTTGTGTGCGTAAGATGTTTGAGGAGTTTTGCTCCGGAGAGCACAGATTGAGACAAGACATTACAAAGACTCATAGACTGCAGAGTTTCCTCCACTTATTTATTTGCTTGTTCAAGGCCATTTCCAAGCAGGCGTTTCTTTAGAAGTCGTTACAGGATCTTCTGGTACGCACACACACAAATTTGCAAACTAAACTTGTAAACAATAATTGGAATCAATGAAATAAACAGACTGTAACTGAAGTAGAGCGTTTTAATTAATTTACATACCTGGATGTCTGGGCTGATATTGGAGACTGGGTTTTGCATAAGAATGACCCTGCAAAGAAACAAACAAAGTTGTTGTTTTTTTTTTTTAATCTCCTTTTTTTTGTCAATCCTCAGATGATCATCTGGGCATGAAATCACCATCCACATCTCTTGGCTCAGAAGTGACCTCGTCGGGTTCCTCCTCCTCATCCCCCACCTCTCTCCGAGACTGCCAGCCGCCTCTGGCCCCTCGCCCATCCCCTGGTGGGCTCCACGCGCCCTCCTTACCCAGCGAGAGCTCGCCTCCTCCCCACTGGCCCAGCCACATTGCTCCCTTCACCACCTCCCTCCCAAACACCCACTCTTCCCTCTCCCCAGACTTTCCTCACCCCTCACTGTCATCCCAGACTCACTCACCTCCTCCCCTGGGTCAAACCTCAGGTTCCCACAGCCTGTCCCACCAAGGAAACTCTCACTCCACCATGACGTCCCCACCGATGGGCAGCTCAGCCACCACCACTACCTCCTCCTCTTCCTCCTCCTCGTCTTCTCAGTTTGTGCCGCTGCACCGCGACAGCTCCAGTCCAGGTCATCAGCAGCCCTCCAGCTCTCCGGGGCACCAGGGACAGATCCATGTGTCGCCAACCCTGGCAGTACTCCTAGAGGAGCTGAGGATTTTACAGCAGAGGCAAATCCACCAGATGCAGATAACAGAGGAGATCTGTAGGCACGTTTTGAGGCTCGGAGGCGCCGTCTTTGGCCAAGATAACACACAGGCCAGTGGGGACAGCAACCGGAAGTCTAAAGGAGCAGCATCTTCCTCACCAACACACCCCTCCACTGCCACACCAGTATCCACAGCCTCATTGCTTTTGACTGGCCTTCCATCTTCCCTCTTTCCCCAGCCCTCTGTCTCTAAATCAGGTGCTTCACATGTTAATGGCAGCAGAGCTCAATCCTCCTCTACCTCATCTATTTCATCCAATATCAGCTCCTCTGTTGCCTCCCTGCACCCTCTGTCCTTGTCGCTGGGCCTACCACCGCGCTACCTCCACGAGAAATCATCCAACACCTCCTCGTTTGGTCAAAGCAATGGTATCAGTTTCCAGACTCCTCCCCCCCTTCCAACCACCAGCCACTCCCAGGATCTCCAGCCCAGCTCCTCTCTGGGCTCTGCGTCCTCAGCAGGACGTCCTCAACATATGTGCCGTTTTTGTGGGAAGGTGTTAAGCAGCGATTCATCACTCCAGATCCATCTGAGGTCGCATACAGGTGAAAGGCCCTATCAGTGTCCAGTCTGCTTGAGCCGTTTTACAACCAGGGGAAACCTCAAAGCCCATTTCTTGCGACACAGAGAGCAGAACCCAGAGCTGTCCCTCTCCCTGCTGCCACCAGCATTATCAGATCAACCACTGAGTGTTCCTGTCCCTACCCAGAGGAGAAGAAAACGGCGAGCTGATGATGATGAGTCATTTAATGGAGTGAAAGGAAGCATTCCAGGGATGGCAGAGAACATGGCTTTAGGATTCCTGTCGGGTGCATCCGCCCGGCCCTCGCCTTCCTCTCTACCTCTGCCGCCGTCAGTGGACATGGCGTTGTTATCCACAGCCCACTCATTGCTACAGCTGAACAGAGCCTCGGCTGCAGCTGCTGCCAACGCATCCAGCACTGGACTGCCTTCTTCCTCTTCGTCTTCCTCCTCCTCCATGGGCAGCCAGTTCAAAGGAGCAAAGCAGCAGCGATTTGATGAAAACACACCTCCTCACTCTGCCCTCCATACAGCCTCCCCATACTCCCAACTGGCCCACCTCCCCAAGATTCTCTTCCCTGAAGGTACCTCCCCTCACCACCTTGCACTTCTCCGGCCCCCAGGCCATCCATCCGCCTCACACCTCACTTCGCCTCATCAGCTACCCTTCCCGTTTCCACCTTTCCCCAAACCATCAACCTCTTCATCCTCTCCCACCACCTCTACCCAAACTTCAGACACCTCCAAGTTGCAGCGCCTTGTACAGAAGCTTGAAAAGGGGGCCTCTTCTTCCTTCAGCTCCGCACAAACCCTTGCTGAAGCACATGGCGACACACACGGCCATGACCTGTCCACCACTTCCAGTGCCTATCGCAGGGAAATGTTGGCTGCTCTCGGCCTGAGCCCAAGTACCAGCCAGGGAGTCTCAGGCACTACCATGACTACTCATTCTCTGCCTAGCGCCCAGGCTGCTAATCAGTGTGGAGTGTGTCTGCGAGTCCTCAGCTGCCCCAGAGCGCTGCGTTTGCACCAAGCCACACATCTGGGAGAGCGCCCGTTCCCTTGTAAGCTGTGTGGCCGTTCCTTCTCCACGAAGGGAAGCCTCAGAGCCCACCTGGCCACTCACCGTGCAAGACCGGCTAACTCCCGAGCCTTGAACTCCTGCCCGTTGTGCCCACGCAAATTCACCAATGCCTTGGTTCTTCAACACCATATCCGCTTGCACCTGGGAGGGCAAATACCTCCTGATGGAGATATGCCAGCTGAAGACGCAGACGAAACGGAGAACGCTGTCTTCAATGAGCGTGAGAATAACTCCCCTTCTAAAACTCAACAACTCCTTCCTCTGGCCTTAACAACACGCTCCAAGTCTCCAATTGATGCTCTAAACTCAGGGTCCACTTCTAAGAAATCCACAGCTGCTGATGCCACTTCTGTGAAGACAGAGGAATCAGAGGGCTCAACACCCAGTGTTAGCCCACCCCTGACCCGTAATCCCCCCTCAGTGGGAGCCGAGGACCCCCTGCGTCTGAGAAACAACACCCTAGCTGATGGTAGCCCCATGAACTCTGAGGAGGAGACCCATGCTGACCTGGGCAGCACCAGCTCATTAAAAGCACCCATAGCTAGTTCTCATCCAGCTGTAGTGAACGGAGATGCGGAGGCAGATGACGCCCCTCTATCGCTCTGTGTTTCAAAGCCTCGAGTAGAAAATGAGAGGCTGGATACGGGGGTTAATAACGATGAAGCCTGCTCCACAGACAAACCTACCACAAGTCCGGATTCTAGCCCCAAACCCCCAGCTGCAAATGCTTCACCTGCACTCACCCCCCCTGCCAGCCCCAAAACTACCCCCGAAGCAGAAGAGGCCTGTGGCAGTGTACCACAGGAGGCACAAAAGACAGATGCTGCCCAAAGCAATGGCAAGAGTGAGACCACCACACCCGGAGAGCCTTTGCCAGTCCCGGATCCAGAGCCGGAGAAGGATGCTCCAATGGAGGAGGGTAGTAGAGTGCAAGAAAAGCCTGCAGAGGACCCAGAGCCCTCTGTCCCAGCACCAGCTCAGCCTCCTCGCTCTGACAAACCCTACAGCTGCTCCCAGTGTGGAAAGGCATACGCCAGCCGTAGCGGACTTAAGGTAAGGGTTAAGGATATTGTGGATTTGTATGTTGTAATATAATTTTTTTAAATGGAAATACATTTTTATGTCAATTAAAGATCTAATCCTTCTGGACTTGTGAATAACTGGATATTGTGTTGTTTCTCTCATCAACAGGGCCATATGAAAACTCACCCTGGAGTATTGACCAACACCCCTTCCAAGGCTCAAACCAATGACACAGACATTGTGGAGGATCGCAGCTCACATGCAACCAATAAGAATCGGGTACAGAAGGAAGAAGAGCAGGGATTGGCTAAATCCCCCGAGAAAGGTGATGCCACAGATCCTCTACCAATCAGTGTTGTTTCTAGTGTGGCGGGCGAGCCTATGGACACTACTGTGTAGAGTTAGTTTCGTTAAGTGGCTGCAGTCAGTCTTTAAGAAGGGTCCTGACAAGGGAATGTATTTTTATTTTTTATTTTTTTTTGATAGAATGAGAATCGTTTTCTAGAGTTATTGATTCTAATTCATGTTTACCTTTTGTATTAGGTAGATCGATTTAGTTTGTATTGTAGTCCCATTGCAAGAGATTTGTGAATGTAGTGTCTTAGCTATGTATTTTTGTATTTCAAAGACCACAGTGAGGCCTTATCTTACACACTTCACAGAATTGTCACAATGAGAATTACTTGTTTGCGCTTTTCTTTTTTTTTTTGCTGACACCTATTTTCAGCACGTACTGTATAAGTTGATTTGAATAAGAGGGACGGTCCAGCATTTCACAAGATTAACTCCATACCAAAACAGGCCAAAAATTTGTAATGGCCAATGTTTGTAAATTTGTGCTTCCTTTTACATTTAATGCCTTTTTATTGTTACTTTCTTCTTTCCTTTGTTTAATGCCATGCTGCTCAAAGCATGTTTCTGATGTGCTGACTTGCACTGTGAGTTGCACTGTGTCCTGTGCTGACGAAACATCTTAAACACGTTAGCAATGATGATAACCACGATGACGATAATAATGATGGCGATGATTGTGTTACTACTTTTGTGAACAGTCCTGGTACTTCTAGCTGTAAAATTTGCTGATACTGATGATTGTAAATGTTTTTTTCTTGTTGACGCTATCTGGAGTGTCAAACTGACAATAAGGATGAGCCCTGTCCGTTATAGTCCCCTCCTGCTTTATCTTTCCTCCCCCCCCCCCCTCTACCCCCTGCTCTCCTCTCTCAAAGCACTTGAGAGTTTTCTGCTCCTGCAGAAATTGTCTGCACTCACTGCATTCCTGCTTTGCCCAGTTTAGTATTTGTATGCTTTGTAAACCCTTTTCTTGTAGCAATGACAAAATATGTTCCCATCCCACCCATGTGATGTACAAAAGATAAATAAAACAATGGTGATGTGAAGAGGAGAAGTTTGTTGCTTATCTGTGTTTTTTTTTTTTTTTGGGGGTTCAGTTTAAGCCTGCTTCTTTGTGAATTAATTTATCTGTTTAAGTATTCTGTTTGCATGACTCCTATTCTGTGTGTGCCTGCATGTATGCTGTTGGTCAGCTTGCTTGTTTGTTCCAGCCCTTGGCGTGTCTGGATCGGGGGTCCTTTGTCTGGGGCGCTGGGCTAGCTGTCTCCTAATTCTGCCTTTTTTGCCTTCAGTGTCTTTTAATATGTTTCAGTTCCCCGCTACTGTGTGTGTGTGTGTGTGTGTGTGTGTGTGTGTGTGTGTGTGTGTGT
>NW_022280041.1:4084638-4089711 GCF_004355925.1 Anarrhichthys ocellatus | reverse complement strand
TGTGTGTGTGTGTGTGTGTGTGTGTGTGTGTGTGTGTGTGTGTGTGTGTGAGAAAAGGATAATCAGAGCCTGTATGAGTGTGATTGAGGGTGCAGCTGTAGAGGCCACCACCTCCCCCTGCCTTTCCCTCCCCTCTCTGTGTGTCATACGCTCTTTCATACGCACTCGCTTTCATTTTCTCTTTCATTTCTCTCCCTCACTCTTTTTGCTCACCCCCTCACCCCTGTACTCACCCCCTCCTCCTCCCACCCCATGTAATGAGCTGACACACAGGAAGCTCTAATCCTCACACAATGCCACCCCTCTTCCCCCCTCCCCTCCCAAGTGACTGGGAGCGGGACAGGGGGCAACAGGGACCAACCTGGCCCAGCTGTCCCCAAAATGGCTGCCTTTAATCCCTCCAGTTTTTTAGCCTACAGGGCCTTCTGAAACCATGACAACTGGTAACCAAGGAAAAGAATGCTCAGGGCAGGGAGCGGGACAAAAGGAGTGAAAGGAACCATGTGTGAGAAGTTTGTCCACATGCGTTCATGGGCGACAAGAGACGTGTCTCAATCAAAAAATAGAAAAAGGACAAAGGAGTCATTTAAATAGTTTTCTTTATAAGAAGGGAGCAGGTGGATGCAAAAGTCCACAGGTGTGAAAGAGATGGCTGATCACATGTAACGGATCCATCACTCATCACTTCACATTAATCAACTCTCTGTAGACATTTTGTCCTCCCTACTGAAGGTGATTGATGTAATCATCTTCGGTAGGGAAGGCTAAATGTTTTGGAAGTGTTAAATGTCATGTAATGTGCATCTTTTTTAGTCTACAATTATAAGAAGAATCAACACCATTTGGAAGACAAAGAAGGTGTTCATTCACACTTTGGCCATTGATGAAGGTGATTTTTGTAATTGCAGCTGCCACTCAACTAATGTGAAGGAATCACAGAGTCAGGGAGTTTTTGCTTATAAAGCAAAATCAGAAAAAAAAAGGGTGCGCTGAAAGTGTGTTTGACACCAATATCTAACACTTAACAAGTTAAGGCATTGATGAGCAGAATATAAACATTTAGTAATTATGAGTGTGTTTATTAATGCATTTGTCAACTCCAAGTGGAGGCTGCTGTATGAAAAGAAAATGAATGAGACTAAAGTAAAACTTCATATGGTAATTTATGACAAATACTGTACATTAAAACACTTAAACATGCCGGTAACTAAATATAAACCATCTATTAAGTGTTTGTATAACCTTCTGCTTATAAATCCAAGTGTTACTGATATTTTACATTTTGTGTGTCAAAATAAACTCCACTAAAGAGCCACACTGTGATTCCATGTTCTTCAGTATTTTTTAAATCCACAAGAGGGAGCTATGGCCCAAAGGTCATCCATCAAACAAGGGAAATCATTTGACAGCACTACTCAAAACTGTTTGATTTGCATTATTTTTCTCTGACATGATTATTCCATCATTATGTTCTTTGTTTTTTTTTTCATTTATTTTATACTCATTGGTGGAAGAAGAAGCAAAGATCATTTAGCTTGTCAAAGCTAAGATATAGTTCATGAAGGTGGGATCCTGCTGTATACAGAGCATCACTTGTTTTAATGTTATTTTGTGTGCTGTACAATATATGGGTTAATTGTGGGCCTTACTTGTACAAACAGTGTCCGTTTCTTGTTTGTATCCACTAAAAACAATAAATAAACCACCACAGCGTAATACTCTGTTGCAAGTAAAAATGTACTTAAAAGTTCAAAAGTATTAGCATCAAAACGTACCAAAAATAAAAGTGCGCATGATGCAGAATGGCCCATTTCACAGTAATTGAATTACTTTGCCTACTGCTGTGTAGCTTAAGCTACAATAAGAAGTCATATTATATTTGTTGATCAAATTTTGATTAATCTGAATCTATAAAGTCACTTGTAACCAAGTTCATCAATAAATGTAGTGAGTAACAAGTATATTTCCTTCTGAAATGTAGTTGAGTATAAAGTAATAAAATGAAAATGAGTAAAAGTACCTCAAAAAGTATACTTAAGTAGCCTTCAATAGGTTTATACTATGAGTGAGTTTACAACTCATCTCATTGTTTCATAATCATAACAACATGATGATATCTCTAAACGCATTGCCTCGCTGTTATATTCATTCCAACATTAATCAAAAGAATACCAGCGATCGTTCAGGTCCTCTACCGATGATTACTTGATGTGCGCGATAATCTAATTAAAACCCCTTTAATTCTGATAACTCACTGAGGAGACACAATGCGACGCAATTAACCTCCCCCCTCCCCTCCCCTCGTATGACTCGTTTCCTTGGAGGTACAATGGGAGAAAACCAGAAGTACATAAATCCACAAATACATCAGCTGAGAAACACAGAGGTGCGCTGCAGAGCAAAGTCAAAACCAGAGGAAACAGCTGCGTAAAGACGGAGGAGGAAGACGCACGAAGAAGATACGTTTTGACTGTAATAGACAGGAAAAAACAACGAGACGGGGAGTTTGCGAGGAAGAGGTGAACGCGATTAGACTATTACACATTATTTGGGATCCAGCCGGACACACCAGGAAGAGAGCGAAACGCGTCTGGAGAAGGTGAGTCTCCCCCCAAAAATAGCAGCTGCTTCTATTTGACAGTACAGCAACAGGGCTTTTTCCTGGTATGTGCACTGATACGAGATAAATACACACACAGCCCACGTGTGCCTTGCCATTTCAATCCAAACAAGTGAAACTAAGTAATGTGACTAAAGATGCTCTTAGATTTAGCCTATGAAATGAAATTTTTATTTTAAAGGGTAGAAAGGGAACTCTTTGACAGCTAGTGTAACAAGTTACAAACATCCTGCACCCTGATTTCTCAATGTCATCTTTTAGATATAATTTTAAAAAAACCCTCATGATAATAAAAAGGTTAGTTTCAATGATCCCTGAAAAGAAAAGGAGCTGAATCCTTTCACCCCAAACTTGGGAGGATTTGTTTTTTGATCCAGGATGTAACCTTGAGTAACTCAAGAAGAACTACTTATCAGCAGCTTGTGGACCTTGCACCGTCTATAAGAGCCTTGCCTCTCACTGTCTGGCACGCGTTTGATCACATGCGGCTCAATCTCCTGTCCTCCTTCTCTTCAGTCACTCCTTTGCGAACCCACGTGTTGCTGATCTGCTGCGGCCTCAAGGTATCTGAACTTTTCAGTCGCTTATCTCTATATTTAGACTTTAATTCTCACTCTTTCTCGTTAAATCTGCAGTAAATCTCACCTGTTTAATTATTTACTTACTTAGCGTCCTCTGCCAACTCATGATCATATTTTTTTACATCTACACACACACTGTATTTCAATCGAGTCATTCCTGTGTTTCTAAGCTCTGTTTCCAAGTCGCTGTACTTGTTTGTTTGATCGATCTCTGCTCATCAAGAAAACGCTTTAACAAGCCCTGAAGACATATTTGGGGATTTGAAGGTGAAAGGTCACCTGGGTTTAAACTTTGATATGTCTGATTGAAAAGAGACTGTTTTTAGAAGGTAGGAAAGCGTACAGTTGAAACACTCTGAAAGAACCGTTACAGCTAAACCTTCAACCTTTCAACCAAATATATGGATGCTTGGACGTCTTTTCACCCTTTAGTCACCCCCCAAGTGTCTTTTAAATGAAAACATAAATTCAGCAGGACGCCAATTTGTCCTGAAGATCTTAACGTAACATCACTGCAATCTTGGCCTCGATGCAGCACTCCCTTTCTCATTCAAAGCTCCATCAGCAGATCATTCAATTTAAGTCAGCTAATATGTCATTTTTTGTTTGTGCTTGAACCAGTCATGTAGACAGGTGAATGAGCACGCTGTCCTTCATGTTTCTCTCTCATCATCAAACTCCATACACGCTGAGGCGGATGAACTTTGGAAAACATGTGACCGGCCACTGTGCTGACACTCTCAAACTTAGCACGTGTGTGTGTCTGTGTCGGCGGATTGGTGGGCAGCTAGGAGTCAAAATGTTTGTGCGTCTCAGTCGGTAATTCTTTCTCGGCTAGTGTGGTTACTAATGAAGAGCCGGTGTTTTCAGGCATGTGGCGTGTTTGCTCCCCTCTGTCTTCTCTCTGTCAATACACTCAACCTTAAAAGGCCATTTGCTGTGCGGCCTAATGGCTCTCCAATCCACAAAACTGCCCTCAAATCCAACAGTGTCCATAGCAGTTTGGTGATTTTTTTTTGTGCCATGTTTGTTCCCACATTAGCGCCCTTTGCATGTAAATATGTTTTCGTCTGACTAGATTTGGGACAGGATTGAAACAACGCAAGTATTTGCTGTATGTTGCCATGGTAACAGCATCACTGATATGACCCGTGTTCCTTCCACAGATGGCAGGAGACGATCGCAGATAACTGGGGCGAAAAGTTAAGTCTTCTGTCGCACATCAAGGCGAGAATCTCTTTCAATTGTGACTGAAATCTCAGAAAACAGTTCTTCGTTTTAATAAATCAAGCAATAAAGCACCGAAACACGAACAATGGCGTTCAACAACCCCGCCCCAACACAAAAGGAGAACAATGGCAGCTCCTCATCTGTGAAGTCTGAGTGCCCGGACGAGTCCATGAAGCTGAAGAAGGAGATCTCCCTCCTGAACGGGGTCTGCCTGATCGTGGGGAACATGATCGGCTCGGGGATCTTCGTCTCACCCAAGGGCGTCCTCATCCACAGCGCGTCCTACGGCCTCTCTCTGGTGGTGTGGACCGTCGGAGGGATCTTCTCCGTGTTCGGGGCCCTGTGCTACGCCGAGCTGGGGACCACCATCACCAAGTCAGGGGCCTCCTACGCCTACATCCTGGAGGCCTTCGGGGGTTTCATGGCCTTCATTCGCCTATGGACGTCGCTGCTGATCATCGAGCCGACCAGCCAGGCCATCATAGCCATCACGTTCTCCAACTACATGGTGCAGCCCATCTTCCCCACCTGTATAGCTCCATACTTGGCCAACAGGCTTCTGGCTGCCGGATGTATATGTAAGTACACATCTGGAGTGTGTGTGTGTGTGTGTGTGTGTGTGTGTGTGTGTGTGTGTGTGTG
>NW_022280041.1:4060949-4084628 GCF_004355925.1 Anarrhichthys ocellatus | reverse complement strand
GTGTGTGTGTGTGTGTGTGTGTGTGTGTGTGTGTGTGTGTGTGTGTGAGAATGAGTAAGAAAAGAATAAAAGCTGAGTAAGTGTTCGAGTGACATAGAGACAATGACGATGTGTGCCACTGTAAGCTTCCCCATCTAAAAGAGAGCATGTGAGCTTTATAGACTAGAGAAGTGAAAAATGGCGACACCACTGCTGCAGTCAGCAGGTCTGTGGCAGAAAGAAGAGGAACTGAGCGAACCCTAAAACTTGTGCACCACATTATGGAAGAGTAAGGGGAAAAGCCATTTTACTCAATCTCAGATTTAGAAACCCCGGCATGATGTCTCGCACGTGACGACCTGAGTCACGACTTTTTTGGCGTCGTTATGGGAACAGTAACAAACTGTTCTTAGAAGGCGAGATAAACCCAGCACAGATTGCCGAGGTAACTAGAACACAATGGTACCGGGAAAGAGCAAAGCTGACAAACTGAATTAATCAAACTAATAAGAAATTCACGAAACCGCTCACCGAGGCAACCGAGCACAAAGAGATGAATACCAAAGCTCGGGCAACTGAGAGAAGAAGGTTATCTCATACAGACAAGCCTTGATGTTCAAGATAAACAAATACACACTGTGCTAGTTTGCAATAAATTTCATTCATTCATTCATCCTCCCACCCGTGCATGCATGAGCACACTTGTGCCATGCACTGATAAGCAGAGCTCAAGACGAGAGGCTGATAGTAGTGAGTTAAAGTCCTGCAGTGAGACTCTGACCTCAACACCAATAAAAATATTATAGGATAGTCAAAGTTTTAACAAAGCTAAGTAAAAATGTTGATTTATATCAACTTTTTACAATCTCATATTAAATCAAATTATATTTACTAAATGTGTAATAATTCTGACTTCAACCTTGTGTACTATCTCATAATCTAGACTCACTTATTTTAAAATGGTAACTCCAGATGTTTACGTCACATCTTTGGACCCTCTTGCTCACTATGTAAGGTAGTCACTGCAAAGGACCATAATGCATTGCAACGTATCAGAAAAGCAGATTTGGCTCAACTTTCACAAAAACGTGAGTTCACAGTTAGTGAGCAACTGGGTGAGTTTTTAAAGATCTCCATTTCACTTCACATCTGGACCATATTTGACCTCCACTACCAGTCAGCCGGCCTCCCAAACCCGATCTCACACCTCCCACCCTTCTAACCTTTCACTGTCAACACACCACGCCTCTACTTCTGTGTGGCGAGGCCTCCGTCTCCATCGCTCATCACCGGTCACCGCTGTCCGGGGCTGTGTGTTTCGCTGTGCTTGACCGGGCCTCCTGTTGGGAACGGACCTGTTATGACCCTCCACCTGTCAAAGTGGTGGAAGACGATAGTTGTTATGATTCGTCCCCTCACTGCGGATGACGGCGGTCAACGTGGAGGAGACGTCGGTGATGTAATCCCGCTTCGGTCTCTTCTTTAAACATCTGGTGGATGGAGGGTCACTGTGGAGCGATAAGAGAGCGGGAGCGCTTTGACGCGGTGAACTTGTAGATAAAAAATACGTCCACTCAGCAGGTTTGTAGGTGAGTTTGTATTATCAGTGCTTTCGAGACTTGTGGAGTCAAGAGGATTTACACAAGAGGAAATACGTTTATGTCAAGGCGGTCCTTCATTCAAAAAAGAACAAACGTGCCACAGTTATGGACCTGAAGGGCTCATTTGCTGATAAGAGGCCAAAGAGAGATAAATCACAGAAAGAAGCACAAAAACATGTTTCCCAAGAATGTCAACGCTGCTCTAAGTGAAGGACGGCAATAAAGAAAAAGTCACAGTTGGGAGCACTTTTTTTATAAGTCACTGGTCAATAAGTAGAAACAGTCACAAATCACCAACCTTGAACAGAAATATACAACGTCGTCAGATCAATCCTTTGAAGCTTTACAAACTGTACTAAGACTGTACTCTTGTGCAGTTGTGTGTGTGTGTGCGTGTGCGGGTGATGTTGTATGTGCTGCACTCAGCTGTTTCCTCAACTGAAAAATAACAGGCCAGTCTGCTTGAGTCAGCAGCAGCGTTTCCTTAAATCAGCCATACTCTCACACAGAAACATGCTGGCACACACTCGGTGTACAGAGCAAATGTCCCCCACTGGCACTGTTAAAGGATTTGTTTGTGTGTGTGAGTAATATATATATATATATATATATATATGCTTTGGTTGCTTCCATTTACCTCAGGTTTGCTGACCTTTGTGAACTGTGCCTATGTAAAGTGGGGCACCAGGGTCCAGGACTTCTTCACCTACGCCAAAGTCATCGCTCTGATCGCCGTCATCATCACTGGCCTGGTGAAGATGGGACAAGGTCACTAACCAGAACACCCACAATATCTTAAAGATTTAACAATACCAAAGCTAATGCGTAGAAGCTAAAAAAAAGCTGACTTTTATACACAACACACGAGGTATAAATGATGAGTTTATGGTGATATTTGTTGCTTCAAATGAAATGGTTACGTTGGTGTTTTCCAGGTCACACACAGAACTTTGATGGGATGTTTGAAGGCTCATCTCAGGATCCGGGACACATTGCTCTGGCTCTGTACTCTGCTCTGTTCTCCTACTCGGGATGGGACACCCTCAATTTTGTCACAGAGGAGATCAAGAACCCAGAGAGGTGAGGATAATACACTTGTTGCAGTTAATCTCGTGTGATTTATTCCCATGAATTCCAAAAGGAAATGCTTTCATTCCGGTGCAATTATAAAACATAACGCTGCAGGGTACGGGTTGCCAGTTCTGGTGTGATTTGATCAACACTTGTGGCATTTACTTCCTGAAATGTCAGTCAATTAGAAACAATCCCATCCTAATTGAGAGTACGTCTGAGCCTCTTGGTGTGATTCCCACAGCATTGATCAAATGAAGCAAGACTACACATGTGATTGGATCACAAGCCTCTCCCGGAGTTCCCAGGCAGATTAAGTGACAAACACCCCCCAATTTATCACAATCCCCATCCTCCCCCATCCTCCCCTCAACCACGGGGTCGATCTGCTCTCGACCCCACAGACTGAATCTCACACACTTCACGCATTAAAGCCTTCGCATCTCATCTCTTTTGCTTCCCTCTGCTGTTTGTTCGCGTGAACTACAGGAATCTGCCACTGGCCATCGCTATCTCCATGCCCATCGTCACCGTGATCTACATCCTGACCAACGTGGCCTACTACGCCATCCTCCCCATGAACGCCATCTTGGACAGTGATGCTGTGGCTGTGGTAGGTGCATATGTAATCCTCAATAACCGACTTCACTTTGGGTCTTCATTCATCAAGCCTCACACATCCTCTCTCTCTCTCTCTCTCTCTCTCTCTCTCCAGACGTTTGCAGACCAGGTGTTTGGTGTCATGAACTGGACCATTCCCTTGGCTGTGGCTCTTTCCTGCTTCGGAGGACTCAACGCCTCCATCCTGGCTTCCTCCAGGTCAGTGACTATTTTTTTAGTTTTTTTTACTTCGTCCCTGCGTTATCAGCACCCTGCCCATCACTCATCACCCCTTCTGTTGCATATTTCTGTGTCTCTTAAAAGGTTGTTCTTCGTGGGCTCCAGAGAGGGCCACCTGCCCGACTCCCTGTGCATGATCCACGTCCACCGCTACACCCCCGTACCCGCCCTGCTCTTCAACGTCAGTTTAATTTAATCCCACTGTTGCATCTTTAAGAGAGCCTTCCCCACATTTTGCATTCTGACTTACAATGTTTCTTGTCTGCCTCTGCAGGGCCTCATGGCTCTGATATACCTGTGTGTAGAGGACGTCTTCAGGCTGATCAACTACTACAGCTTCAGCTACTGGTTCTTTGTGGGTCTGTCCATTTTGGGGCAACTGTATCTGCGCTGGAAGCAGCCGGACAGAAAGAGGCCACTCAAGGTAAGAAGCAGAACCAGAGATAGCTTTTGAAAGGGGCTATGAACACAACGTTTACAGACTTGCACACTAATGTTTCCTTGCTTACAGTACTTGACCGTCATCTCACCTCTTCCTTCCTCAGCTCAGCATCTTCTTCCCCATCGTTTTCTGTGTGCTCTCGGTCTTCCTGGTGGTGGTGCCGCTCTACAGTGACACCGTCAACTCCCTGATCGGCATCGGCATCGCCCTGTCGGGAGTGCCCGTCTACTTCCTCTGCGTCTACACTCCGGCCAATAAGAGGCCACAGCGGCTACGGAGCCTCATTGGTAAGATGAAGCTGCAGGATTCGCTCATCGCTTTTGAATATTACAACATATCTCAAACTCAAATTACCTAAATATTTAAATAAAGCGTTTGTTTTTGTGGTGGGCTATAATGTCCAAGGAGGCAATGAGAGGGTAAAGGGCAGTTGAGGGTTGAAGATGAGGGTTAATGCACATTATGAACCTGAGGCAGGAGAAAAGGAAACGAGACTTATCTTAACTTGTGTAGGTCCAACAAAGAACAGGACACATCAGGTCTCAGAGACAGTTGAACAAGATTCATCCAAACTTGCTCCGGCTATCGGCGCTCACAGAAGTCCAGAAAATCCAGCCGGTTCTGGGAACTGCCGCCACTCTGTTTACTTTGATGCGCGACACTGTTTGTCTTTTTTAAAGCTTTCAGTTATCTCCACCTTTAGTCACTCTCTCTCCTCTTTCTGTTCTCCTCCATGCTGTCTTCATTAGTCTCCCCCTTCCCCCAGCTCAAAGGTGCGTCTCATCTGTCTCCTCACTTTTCCCACCTTCCTCTCCTGTCAAGGTTGGAAAGGGCTATTCTGTACTTTTTCTCAACCAGATATCACAGCTGCAAAGTACTTTGCATGGACCCAAAACTCATGACGTCAACTGCAATTCAATTAGGTTTCAGTCTAATAATAGATGAACTTAACCTTTCTCCCGTCTCCATCTCTTTCAGCTAAAGCCGGCGTGCTGATTCAGAAGGTGTGCTACTCTGTTGTGACTGAAATGGACAAGTCAGAGTAGATGTTTGGTTTCAACACCGTGCACCTGCACCCGTCGCAGCCAGCCGCCTCCGCCACAGCAGCAGCGAGGCCTCGCTGGTCGTAACATTTGGGCTTGAGCTGGACCCAGCTCTCTGATGGTGATCATGTTAATGAATGTATGAATGATGGCGCCCGGGCGCTTGTTGGCGAGACTTCACTCTAGCCGACTGAGACTTCAGAGGACATTTTTAATGCACTCCTGAAGAAGTCAACGCCTCTTTCTATCACAGAACTGTACGTATTAGTAGAGAAATTATTTAATTGGTATATCAAGACAAGTATTTTGTGTGAGATTACATACGTGTAACACCTTTTTTGATTTTACTGGAAGGTAGTAAATTATTATTCTGGTTAAATTGTTTAAGTGCAGCTTCGAAACTGAAAGAATTGCTGACCATAGAAACAGCCTTATTATTATTTTCACATAGAAAATCAGGCAGTGTCAGAGATTAGAATATAAGAAACTTTATTTTATAATATGTTCCCACGTTCACTAATGTGGAGGGAAGAGTTCATAAACAGTTTTATACAGTCTAGTGAAGGGCTATTTTTACACTAATTGACTTTTTGCAGCAGCGTCCGACTCAAACACGGGCTGTGAAATGTGAAACACTGTTGGATGGTTAAGCTGAAAACATGCATTTATAATAAAATGACTTATTGACAACGTAAATGTACTCAGTTCTTTCTTTCTGCTTCAAGGACGTTTACTGGGAAGTGAATCAATACATTGTGTACTCAGAAATCACAACACCAAAGCGGTAGTTTTGATGCAGATTTGACATTTTAATTAGAATAATACATAATGACAATCCCTGTCCTCTCTTCCATCCATAAATATGTACATAAATCATTATATTGTCAAGCTATCAGTCGGATTTATCCAATCGTGTCCTTCCATGGCCTCGCCTTGCCACTAGTCTGCTTGTCTTTAGATGATGCTGCAGCCATGGGCGAGTTCTGCTGGAGGGGATTGTGGGTAAAAGTCTGCCTCAGTGGACCTGCAGAGAGAAATAAAGAGAGGACACAAACATTCAGTTCCAGAGGGTCAAAGCCTGGACAGCACAGAGACAATTATGTTAACGGTAACGAGAAATGACTAATTGATTAATTGACTAATTATTATGAGGTCTAGTCTGAAGAAACATGTTATGAATGTTTGTTTCAGCATTATTACTTTTTTCACACTATTAGCCGGCTATCGGTCTCTTAATACTCTGTTTTTTACAAATATATTTCATGTCTTACTATTGCAATAACTGGCTGTGTCCACAAGGGGGAGCCCCTGTACCATTTTACATCAAGACATCACCAAGTACACTGTACACTATCCTTCTGTATTCGTTAACTTTCTTCAGTCAATAATAACCTTTTGAATAAGTAGGACATTTGTTTCTTGTAGTTTCTAATCAAACAGGTTGTTTTTTAGATTCCAGTAGCTCAGTATCAATGAGAAACCTTTGAATACATAGATATAGTTAATATCAGATGATGCTGGTGAAGTAGTGGTGGGACTGACCTTTAGCAGCGAGATCAAGATGATTTTTGATTCTTCGTTCCCTCTCTTCCAGCTGTTGGGCCAGCTGAGCGTTTTTCCAGCCTGGAGACCAAACCACAGTCACAACGTGTACAAAGACAGAAATAGTTTAATATTTCTACTAAAAACACAATCCATCACATGTCCTTAAGAGCCAATCTATTCAATGCAAGTTTAGACACCAACCCTTCTTCATGCTTTCGATTAGGCCGTCACTTTGGGGCAGGCCGGAGGCCGGGTGTTTGATCCTCTCGGGGATCTTCAACTTATCTCTGACCAAGGGGTGTCTGAGCAGGGCGACTTGAGCCAAGGAGAAGCAGTTGGAGGTCAGCCAGTAGGTAAACACCGCCTAGACAAAAATAAAAAGAGAAATGCACCCCTCACTGCAGTGCTCCTGAGCTATTTGCGCGTATTTAAATGAGGTAATATGCAGACGTTTGCTGCAAAATTGGCCCCTTTCTATGCAAACGAGTCTCATTCCAAAAAGAATCCAATTCACACAGATCAGCACTAAGAGCCACAATGATGCGCAATTCACGGTGCTATCAGCGGCTGCAATCCGTTCTTTGTGAATTGAGTTGAGGTTAACCCACTAGAAGAGAAACTGTTGTGAGTGACAGACTGACCGTGGGGAAGTTGATGGTGAGGGGGAGGATGACTAAAGGCATGATCCTGAACACAGTCTTCATGGCTCGCAGGTTGGGGTTGTCGATACCAGACTCTGCACCCAACTACAAAGAGACGGAGCGACAATGTGGTGATTATTACGAAAAAATACATTAAACAGTTTAAAACAAGATCATAACACCATCAAAAACTCAGTGAAGTGATAGTGTGTTTATTCCTGGCTGGCGTTGAAAAAGCAATTAAACATTATGCAGATTAACAGGGTTGATTCTACAGCTACTGTGGTCAGGTGAAAGCTGGCCCACCTCCAGGATGAAGAACATGGTTCCAGTGACGACCAACGGCAGGATATAAAAAGGATCTGCTGCCGTCAGGTCTGTGAACCAGAGCAGGCCTCCTGTCTGCAGGCTGGGCACCGGCAGATACGCCATCTTCCTCAGCGCGATGAAGAAAGAGATGAAGACTGGTGCCTGGAGGAACAGACGGATATATAAGACAAACTGTGAAAAACAGCTGCTAAGTACTACTTAGGAGGCACATATTTGTATTTGGTACATTTTTAATGTTGTTATCACACGTGATATCTGTTCCTATATTATTTAAGTTCATACAACATTGTATACATATTTTGAATAGTGTATTATAGGTTGACCATTCAAAGGTTATGTTTATATTTGCTATTATTCCGTCTTTAAGAGCGAGAATACAGATACATATATATTTTTGTTATTTACGGCAGGTGATAGTACTGTAAGGCAGTTATTAGACATGAAAATGTGTCCTGCTTTGATAGCTTAGATACGTGTTAATAGAAAGTTCAGGTGTATAATTCGGTTTAGCCCAGTACAACATAACAGGGAAACCAGAATAAAGAAATAAACTGACCTGCACCACAGGAATTAAGAAGCCACGGAGAGGATTTACGTCATGCTTCTTCTGGAACAGGTTCAGGTCAGAGTAAGCTCTGGCAACTGTAACATGCAAACAGCAGCTCATGACAAGTTGATGCAACACACACACACACACACACACACACACACACACACACACACACACATACACACACACATCTAAATTGTGACTGGAAAGAGAAATGCAATTAAGAAAGAAGAGAGAAATTTTACAATCAAATTTGTTTCCACTCTGTTTGGCCTCGTTCATCCTGGAAGTGAGTTTGGTCATCTCGGGCAGAACATTGTTCAGCTTGGCGGCCTCCCTCTGGCCCTTCACTATGACCGGAAACACAGCCATACGAGCCAACACCGTTCCTTTATGAGAGATTAATGGAAACAGGTAGAAAAGGATCAGAGATGACACAGGAAATACAGAAGACAGGGATATAACCTGCCTTGACTACTTCCCCCAGAATGCCTGAATGATTGATTGATAGTCAGTGTTGCTTACCGACAACAATGGCCCCCCACCAGGGCAAACCAAGATCCACGTGCATGAACTCTAACATGTTCTGGATCAGCCCCACTGGTGTGTAGGCGCCCAGTCCCAGCTCCGCTAAACTGGTTTCTGTAGCCGCGGCCTGAAAGACCTCCATAGCAGTCGGCGCCGCGTCAGCCACCTGCTCAAAGAACGGCTGCGATAAAACAGCGGCGGGGTCAGCGGACAAAAGCTCCGGGGAGGAATTCAAGACGGGAGGAGAGATGTCCACTAACGGTGCTGCCATGGAAAGGGTTTCAACTGTGATCTGAAAATATTGATGAAAATGGAAACATTCAAGTTAGAAGGTAATTAAAAGGTCTTAGATCGATGCTTTTACTTCAGGTGAGGGCTCCACCTGTTCAGTGATGGGTTGTGCAATGACGGGGGTAGTAAGGTTAGCGGGCAGAGAGACGGGGGAGGAGTCCAGGACCGGACCCGCTCTGGTTCCATCCTCAGGTGGGATCTGGTTATAGTAAAGGTGTAACAATTTAATCAAACAGTTGTTCAACAGCAAAGATTCAACGCATCAAAACATCTCACATTCTGACCAGAACACAATTCAGTTTAATTTGATAGATTTTAATATAAAAACACAGAACAATTGCAAAAACTATACAAACTATAGAACTAACTGAAGGCCCTAGTGCAAGAAAAAAATATATATTTTCAAAATAAAATGTAACCCTAAAAAAAAAAAAGACCGGACAGAAACTGGTTACAAATATCAAGAAACAACATCACAAAACAACACTTTTGAGTGCAAACAGACATTTACTACATATAAATAAAAGATGTGCAATTATGATACTAGTCATATCGTCAACATTTCATTACAAAATGTGTTGGTGGAGCCACATTTTTCTCACCATCACTCTAGTGTTTAATGTGAGAGGCAGCTGTCCAATTGAAGAAGCAGCTGTGTTCAAGAGCAGTACTGATGAATAAAAAGAACACATAATGTTTTGACAAATCAGGTGAGGCAGGTTTCATGGTAGCCGAAACCATGATCAATATAGAGATTTGTTTTTATTTTTGGCAGTTTTATGCTCAAAAGGGAAAACTCTTTCGCAAAATAAAAACCGTTCACCAATTCACATGACCTTAGAGAAGTGCCGTTCACTGATGCTTCTCAACAGCAGCTTTTGTCATTAGACTATTCACCGGTGTTCCAACTGACCTGTGAGCTGTTGTGCCTGACTGCCAGAGCGGTCACCCAGAGGAACTTCCCATGCTGTCTGCGGCCCAGCAGAGTCCTGGTGGCAGGACTGCGACACTCAAAAGCTGTGTGCAGATGGGACTTCTGGAGCAACCGCTGTGTGTGTGAACCAGAGGGACAAAGTGTCAACACGGCCAGATATACAAACAGAATAAACTACAATCCGATGACACGCGTCACAGCCCTAAACCTGTTTGAGCTGTCAAAATGATCAAATCAAACAATAATAATGCCATGTGTTTATTGTAAACGGTAATGAGGGAAATGAAGATTTTAGATTTTCCACTTCAGCCAACAAAATGAGAACTGCTGGGAGGAGAATTAAGAAACCTGACCAATATACAGTATGTGTTTTATCATCTATGGGCTGGTTGCACTTTTGGCTGTCATAAAACGAGATTTTAATTACACAATACTTTAAATGCAGACGTAAATCATATCGTGCAACATTTGGCCCTGACAATAATAACAGCATCAATAATTACAGCTTACCCTAAATTACTGTCAAAACTACAACACCTAAATTATCTGAGCTGGAGAAATCTACCATTTACCTGAACTTTCTAACCTAGACATCAGAAAAAACAGGTGTGCAGCAGGTCTAATATAGCTAAACATTCACCTCTGGTGGCATTTAGGAGATTCCTACAGGACAAGGCAGCTAGGTTTAGACTAAACAACAGCATAGCAGGTGTAGCTTTAAACCATTAACCATAGCTAAGCTAATAGTAGAGCAACAGCCCCAGTATCTTTACTTTTGGATACATGTTGTGGTAGTTGTTGACAAAGCTAGCAGCTGCTAACAGAGCCCTGCTAGCCTGCACAACCACACACATGCACACTTTATTTAAGGCAATAAACTCCTGGTGGTCTTTAGCACGTATTCCAGGGATTCTAGCTATACTGCCCATGCTGTTCTTGTTTTAAAACCTGGCGATTTAACAGTTACATTAGACCCAAGGACTCGGTCTTCACCAGAGTGCCTGACACTGTCAAAGTCACACAGAAGGCATGCAGCGACGATGCTAGCCGGCTAGCGAGTTAGCCGTTGAAAGTCGTAGTTTGTGTCTTTGTTCCAGAAACAGGGATAAAGTTAACAGATATGATACCGTGAATAAGACATACGTGGTTCCAAATGTCTGAAAGTGGATGGTTGCCTCGGCTCGGTTTTCCAGTTTGTCTCAGGAAACATCTTGTTAGGCAACCCGGAGTCACCCCGCTCCTGATGGCAGCCATCTTTGAGAAGAAAAAAACATTCTACGGGAAGCGTGAAGAGTCAATTCTCCTGGCCGTACGCAACGCGCTTCGCTCATGTTTGGTGTACACGTTTGTTTCTGATTATTAAGATACTGTGCAGTGTAACTCTGGTCTACTATAATACAAATTTGAAATGTTGTTCTTTATCCTGCCCTTTTAAAATTAAATGAGAAGCAACTTAAGGGGGAAACCAAACCTGTCTGTCCACATTTCATTTGAATTCTTGTAAATATGCAACAGACTGAAAGTGAAACTCAAATGTCAGTGATATAACAGTCTGTTTTTTTCATGACTGCTTCATTTAGGGCAGGGGTGGAGGCTTGTTGCTCGATCCTTTCAGATAGTCTCAAAGATATATTTCCTGGTACAAAGTGTTCTTTAAACATGAACATGATATGAACTCAGGGGAGGTTAAACCAAAGAAACAACATGACTATTAATCCTGAACAGTCTCACAGTAACATATTATATTAACATATTATCCAATGCAATATCCAACATATTTAAAGCATACACACTTCTTTCTTTTAATTTGACTACTGTTACTTTACTTCAGCGTCTGTTGTAGGACTTTCCACAAAAACAGTGTGTGTGCATGTATTTCACTTTCTCTGTTTTATTTTATTGTACATATATTTTCTTTAAATCACCATCAGAATCCAACAAATGACACAAATGACTACAATAGTTTGGTTCAAAGTAATAAACATCAAATATTAAGCATCTATGTCATTAGTCAGTGGGCAGTGCAGCAACAGTTTACTAGAGCAGTGTGCAAAACGCCTAATTAATTAAAAATATTATTTAACAGTAAAATCAGGAAACACTGATACATAAAATAACACAAATAAAATATCTATACAAAGACTTCCATTTGACTTCATACTTCCTCACACAATTTCGTGTGAGATTCAAATTAGATATTATTAGAAAATTATATATATTTATATATCTCTCAACAACTTAACAGAAAGCTTTTCAAAATAAAATGCAAAAAGTCAATAGTGTAGCAATAAACGACAAACAAAGGTTTGATCATTCAATCCGTGAATGTGATTTCACATGATTCGAACACAAGTGATCTTGTTTTTCCTTGAATTTAAATCTTTTTTAAGTCAATTCCCAAAGCATTACTTTCTATTGATGCAATAAATCTTCAACACTATTTTATTTCACACTGTTAAATAGACTTAACCAGAATGAACAAACAAAATATTGCTACCAGCAGACACTCAAACTAAAACATACACATTATTACAGCACTGCATGTAGTGCCCGATTGCTGATTGAGCAAGTAGAGTGCAATACTGCCAAGTATCAATAAAAAAAACAACAATTCACCACAATGACATGCAGTCTTTTAAAATAATATTTTTTGTTTTAACTGGACAAAGTATGTATTTCCTTTTAATCTGACTCTGAAGTCAGGTCTGCAGTTTTCCGGCTTTTACAAAAAAAAGAAAAACACCCACTAGTCTTATTGCCCTTTCTGCTTTGCTTCAGAGGGGAAGAGCGACGCCACAAGTGTCTTTTCTTCTCACCTCTTTCTTTCACTGCATGTTTTTTCCCAACCGCTTGTTCATGTTCATCAGACACATTTTGCATTTTTCTGGCATTTGAATGAACTGTGCTCTTTGTCTCATTCTGCTCTTTTCTGCGTTTCTTTGGCTTCAGCAAAGGGTGATCCAGTCGTAAATCGTGAACACCCTTTGACAATGTGACCTTTGCATCTGTTTTTGGATCAGATTCTATTTCAGCATTACCTTCATCATATTCTACCAAACTCTTACGGCTGCCTTGAGAGCTTCCTTCTTCAGTTACTATTCTTATATTCTTTGTCACGGTGCTTGTTTGAACACCACTATGGGTTCTTATAATTTCTTCGTCAATTATCTTTCCACGGTATGTTTTTGACTGCTTTGAACTACGTCTTCCTTCCATTGCATCCTCACTAAATCCAGTTCTTGCTTTTGATGGTTCAGACTTTTCAACACTGCCATCTCCCCTGTTCTCTGTCACTCTGCTGCTTCCTGCCAATCCTGCTTGTCTAAGAGAAGAGTCCGCTCTTTGAATATGTTCATTACCTGCTTTGGCTCTTTTCGCTGCATCAACATCTCTCTGTGTTGTAACACACTCTGACCTATTCTGATCCTGTTCTTGTCTCTCTGATGCTCTTTTCCTTTGTGCATGCGCATCATCTCCTCTCTTCTGTTGCTTGTCTCCCTTCACATCCCTCTCCTCCACTCTCAGTTGCTCAGGGCTTTGATAAAACATGCTTCCACTTCCTCGTTTAGACCTCTGATCATCTTTAGGCGTGTTCTGTTTCTTCTTACCAACTCCACTGCCTTGAATGCCATCAATGTAGAGGTCATATCTTGTCAAGAGCTTTACTTTCCCTGCTTTCCTTTCCTCATCATCTGTTTCCATTCTCTCCACATCCTCCTGTTTGTCCACACTAACAGGTTTGAAGTCATCTTGACTAACTTCCTGTGTACCTTCCTGATCTTCATACATGTACTGTTTGACATGATCTAATCCTTCATCGTCCCGACGCTCTGCATCCCTGTCTAGGTATTTTGTTGAAGCTATTGCTCTCCTCTCCTTCCTTCCACCTGTGTCTCTATTTACACCCATTACCACTTTTTCCTCGTCTTTCTGCATGTCAACACAAACCTGCTGAGGTTGCATATTGCTGACTTCCTGTTTTCGCTTCGTGTTGCGCATTCCTTCACCCTCCTGTGGTCTCCTGACACTGACAGTGACATCATCCGGATCATCAACACGCTCTTCTAGTTGAGTTTCTCCAGATAAGCTTGCTCTCCTTTCTGTCTGGTTGTCAGCCTGTGCATTTCCTCTCTTGTCTTCCTCATCAACCATCATTATTTCATCCTTGTCTCTTTGTTTTTCTGCATAACTCAAGTCATTCCTGTCCTCTTTACAGACCTGATGATTGCTCTGCCTGGAATAACCTCCATTGTCCTGATCCTCTTTGCAGAGGTCAGATGTTAGCCCCACTCCTCCAGACCCAACAGAGACTATGGCTTTAATTTCTGTTTCTTCATTTCTGAGTATAGAAATTGCTACTGCAGGTTCATTCTTTGCAGCATCTTGACACTGGTCATTGTAAATACTACTGGTAGCAGGCGGGAAGCCTCCAGGAGACGACATCTCTCCGGTGTCCTGAGTACAAGTATCAGCAGCATGCACTGGAAAATAGGGAGAAAGTAAATTCAGGCACAGTACCAAGCAATCTGAACACTGAACACATCAGTAACATAATGAAAATGTCTGCCATCTTACCTTTCTTTTTCCTGTAGAAAAGAAGATAAGCGCTGCTGGATCTAGCGGGAGAAATGTGCAAAAGAGAGCGAGGTCATTTTCAAATACAGCTAGATGTATGGCTTGTGTTAGGTGAGTGTCTGTTGTGCACGCTCACATGCACTAATATGTAGGTATGCATGCATGTGAGCGTGCAGAAAGGGTTATTTGTCATTTTCTTTTCTGCAGCACCGTAGTCAGTGGAGGTTGTGGGGTAAGTGGGAGCGTTTTAAAGATTGGGTTTTAGAACCCAATGCCACAGCATGGTGTAATATACAACATGCGTATGTGGTGTATTCAGTCTAAATGAAAATAATAAATTCATAATCAATCAAGAAATAATGGCAAAAAATGTATGGTGGGAATGAAACTTACTTCTCAAAGTTTGGCTGGCAAACAAGCTGTTGATGAAAATAATAAGCAAACATAACGTGATGAATCTGTTTTGTTTTTTTTGCAATGCAATATATAACTGTCAATAACACAACGAATGATCAGTCTTACCAATTCGACCTTGACATCATTGAAGTCATACCATCTGTCATCGTCCTGAGATTTGATTTTTGCAGTGTAATGTCCACTTCTCAGATCTCCAAAATGGTCCACAACCGCGTACAGTTCATACGTCTGATTCTGATCACCAGAGGAAAATATGATCAGAAATGAAAAAGAAATGTTTCATGATAAAATAGTGAAATATGCCACACCTCTGGTATCTGAAGGGTGCGGGGAACATCCACAGTGCAGTTGTTTTTGACATACGCCATGTATCGGTAGTCAAACTCAAACCTCTTCAGCAGCAGCATCAACACCTCTGGATGATGCTTTATGACACATTTCTGAAAGAAACGGGTTCCCAACACTTATTAATATCTTATATTATAATACTCTTATAACATAATCAACTTTTGATACCGTCGTTGCAAAATCACAGTGCAAATGTAAACAAATACTAAAACACGCTTTCTCATTACTCACCATAGTAGCATCAGATTTGGCATCACACACGTCACAGTACATCTGGTTTTCTCCGCTGAAATGTGAAGCTCTGAAATACTCGTCAATGCCATCCACCTGATAAAAAGCACTCATGTCACTTGCGTGTGAAATTAGCGACAAGGCAAAATGAACACTACTCAAGTGAAATTACACAGAAAAAATAAATATTTCCACCTATACATTATGTTTACACACATGCTCACAAATATTGAGCAGTCTGATTAAGAAAATAGTTTGATTTAGCTGAGTTTGATCAGATTTTCTGAGAAATTTGAGTTAGTATGTGCTTTATTATCAATTAAGACCACGTCATTTTGTATTGCAATAAACTATTTTATCGTGATATGATTCAGTTGAAAGATGACAAATCATCATATTGAATTATCGCCCAGCCCTATTTAATGTGTGTGCCGTGTTCATAAATGTCTTCTCAAGAGAGTTTTTGATATCTCGTTACTGAACAACATGCTCTCCTGCAACTAGCATATTTACTTTACTAGATATCATCTGCTAAAAGAAAAGAAATGCTTTAAAAGTTGTCAGGTTGTGAGTTTCTTACCACGCTATAGTCTCCCCTGTAGGAATTCAGCAATGCAAGAGTAAGATACCAAAACGGCCCGTCGTTGTCAGTCTCATGAGAACATGTAGAACATGTGGTCTTTTGTGTCAACTGTCCGTGGAAGATCTGAAAGCACACAACTGGTAAACAAAGTATTTTTCATTTGAAGTACAGAATCCCTTCGATGTTGATGATGTCGTCTTTACCTGTGATGCCTCGCTACTGGTCAGAACTAAAATCTTCTCAAAGCACTCAGTGGCATCACGTTGTTCATACACTGAGGGGGAAGAGCAGAAATCAATGTGTATTTCTTTTACAAATTAAAGGGTCAAGTTAAGTTGAAATAATTAAAGGGGGATGTGGGGATTAAAGGAAGTGTTAACACTTCTAGAGCACAGGATGCAGATACTGAGATTATTTTCTGACACTATAGTCCATGTGACCTTTATGTCATCTGTTGTTCTGACATACTGTACCGTTATCGATGCATAGCTTCTTTGTGATTTTATAGGTGTATGTGTCATATCGTTCTAAATCATCAAACAAGGATTTCAGGTGAAGATCAATGAACTCAGTGCCAGGATTATCACAGGTGTGCCTACACAAAATGAAGACACAATAAAAAGGTGCGCTGTTGCCTCGATACGTTTTAAATGCATTACATGGGATGAAGTTGGACAAACCTTTTCACAGCTTCTCTGAAGTCTTCGGTCATGAACAGCACCTGCAGCACACTGTTCAGGTAACAAGTTGCCCCTTGGTTCATCAAGCCATGGTACGTTTTGGCTGCAGGGAGGAAATTGTTAATACTGTAAATTGCATAACTGTCTTCACACCATTATAGAGGTCGTACAGTACATCTTACCTGGAGAGGGCAACATTTTGTAGATAGACTGTAGACTATTGGTCAAGAACTCCATTTTGATTCCTTTTAAACGACTGTCTCAGTCCGCTGCTTCACTGTTGACTGCAGAGGAGTTGACAATTACTTGTTGACAATAAATCAATCGCACCTGTTTTGGAAACAAACACACAAATGCAGAAACACTTTGAGCTCACCTTCAGTTCTAAAACTCACAATTTCAAGACATTCCCGATAGTAGGTCAACTTTCCTGTTCGTTGACACGAACGCGCAGTGTCTCTGTTTCCAGTAACCCTCGGTGTATACTTTCTCTTTCGTTAGTCAGAAACCTATGAAATGCTGCATTCAGGGTGTGTCGGAAATACATTTCATTAAGGAGACGGTTCACATGACTGACAAGGAAATTAAACAATATTGCACAAAAGGCTCTTTGTGGAAATTAAAGTAAAATAAATCGAAAGCTACGAAAAAGCTTGTCCTCTGTCTTCTCTCTCTGCTTTACGGGAGGACATGAACGCAGCATATGCTCTGTCTGATGCACCTTTACTATCTGTGGATCATCTATGGTTATCCATGGAGATGTTTCTTTATAAAGGAATCCTTAAAGGCACACCACGTGTGTGTAGTGAATTTTGATATTTGTTAAATGCGTTTAGATTCCGCCATAAAGATGTGCAGCCTATTGCTAATATAGTATTGAATTATTCAATTTACCGATTAGACAATTTAAAGAACTGATTTTATGCTTGGGATTATTTATGTCACTTATTCTGTTGTAGGCCACGAGAGCCCTTGCATTGTCCCATGGTGGACCCTGTTCATCATATGAGACTTCCTGCCTGTATTTGATGCCTTGTTGATGTGGCCTCAGTGTGGGCTTTAATATCTGCACACTTAATCAAAGACGAGGCTTAAGGCAGAACTTTTATTTATTTGGTAGAACACCAGCAGCATTTATTTGTTTAAAAATGGCAGTATTAAAAGGAGCATTGCAATAAAACAGTGATGCTTTTAAAATGTGTAAACGTCAGCAGGGGGTAGTTGGTCTCGGTCAAGCGGTCAGTCCTCCAGGAACCTTCACCACCATGTGGATGACGGACATGTGCTGGATCCCAAATTCAGACAGCAGCACCTTGTTTCCATCCAGTATCTTGTCTGTGAAGATCAGCCGCAGAGCCTCCTCTCCTACACACACACGCACACACACACACACACACACAGATAGAGAGACATAATTAAACATAAAGAACCACATTCAAACAGATATATCATTTAAATACAAGTTTCCTTTCTATGTAAACTTCAAATATACATTCTTGGCCTTATAACTAACACTAGGAATCTGTTTCTTCTCGGAAGAATCCCGGTTTTAATCTGGACGACATTATCAAATCACCAGTGGGAACTATGTAATTTAATCAAGTATTATAATTAAATACAACTTTGAGGTATATTGAGTGGTTTTGGTGCTACTTTATACTACTTTATGGTGTACAGCCAGTAGGCTATAGGAGCACAACATTTCTCACAAAATAGAACATTACAATTCTGCTCATATGTACATGCATAATGATGAATTTACTTTAATAGGCTACATCTTGCTGTCAATGAAAAATGTTGAATGCAGGATTTCTGTACTACTTTTCCTCTAGTAAACAAGAGTACTTTGTACTTTCACCACTGCGAACTAAGTCTTTGCTTTGTAAGATGAAGAACCCCCCCCCCTCCCCCAAAAAAACCATTAACTCCTTAAGATCTCCTGACCAAAAAAACAACACGAAACCATAATGCAAAAGCTCCTTCGTCGACTAAACGTTTGTCTAACTTCAAAGGAAGCGTACAGGTGCACTTAAGTTACCTGCGGTCTCCGGAAGTCTCTCGGCTATCTTTCCCTTCAGCTGCAGCACCGTCATGCTCTTAAACTGCTCATCCGTGTTGCACAGGTCGATCATCATCTTCTCCCCCCTCAGCCCGTGCACAACGACCTGGTAGATTTTCCCCATTTTTGTGAGGTTTTTTTTGTGTGTGCGTGAGTTGCTGCGCTGCTTTCGGATCCGCTGCTCAGATATAATGACCCTTCAGGGCGTTGATCTCAGGGATCTGACGTGAGAGGAGCCGAGGATACTTTCACTTTCGTCCCAACAGTGCAACACAATACAATACACAAGTAGCAGACAGAATATATAAAAACAATGAGAGTATATGACCGTGCCAGAGATGAAGTAGTAGCTACTCATGATTGCAACCATTAATACTAAATTATCATCATCATTAACAATAATACCAACTTCTTCAGTGCCAGCTGCTTAAGTGTTGTTGTCTAACAGGTTGTGCAAGTGACGTCTATAGTTGTGTGTGCTTTCCCGACTGCACTCAAACGCTTCATGCCAACAGCATCCACACACAAAAAAGACCCCTCACCACTTGCACATTTTGGACACTGGAGTTTGTCTCCATCATTAAAGCCTGAGCAGCATTTCCATTCTACAGCCAAAAAAAAAACTATATTTCAATGCAGTTCTTTATTCAGTTTCGCTATCTGGTGTTGATAACTGGGAATCACCTGATACTCCAGCTACATGGTTTGGCATCTTGTTTACCAGCTGTTCCTCATTCTGGTTGTCTTAAGAAGCTGCTGTGAAAATGTTTATCAATTGATTGATTGATTGATCAGAATAGGTAACCTGTCGTACGGTGTTTATTTTAAAGTGATACGTTATGTACAGAAAGGCCACAAACCAAAGGCTGTGCACAGTGTGCGTAAATAAAATAAGGTCATTCAAATGGAATGCAAGTAATAGAAGGGGAATCCAGATCTGCATTCACGTGACTTCTTGTAACTACCGAAAGGGGGAAAGTGAAAGTAAAAAGAAGTCAGTGAATGTGACACAGCAGTCAACCTCCTTCACCTCCTCTAACTGCGCAACCAGAGCAGACAGAGAAGCAGTTTTGTCAACGGGGAGCAGAGGAGCTGAAACAAAAATGACTAATCAGGGGGAGAAAAGATACGACCCCAAAGACACCACTCTGAAGTTTGTGAACAGACCAGATGATCTGGATCCACTACGTAAGCACCAATAAATAAATAAATTATATTGTCGAATATGTGCAAGATCTTCTTGATTCATGTTTTGCGGTGCGTTTATTGGTTATCGTTATTAATCAACTTAACGAATTGCACGTATTCTACTTTGTTTGTATGTAAACATAGATCCGGATGCGAAGCTTTAATTAATTATTATCTTATTTTTTTCCCCTCCGCGTTGGATGCGACTGTAATGGTGAGTTCAATGTCTGCTCTTGTTGTTGTGCTCCCCAGCACCAGAGGAGGGAGACAAGTGTCTCCGAGCAGAGATGTCATGCGGTCATGCCGTCACCCCGGAGTCTCTCACCGGGTGGTGCCGCAGCCTGCTGGATCAGGTACTTTCCACCATCTCAGTGACAGAGCACAGAGGTGCGTTTTCACTCCATGTCAGAGGAGTTTTCAAACAGTCTCCTAAGAATAACTTATTTCCTCCACTACCATTCACCGGCAATAAAATAGAGCCCATTTTGACAACTTATTAAACTACTTTTTGACACATATTCCCTTCAAATTAACAGAGGAACACTGGCTTCCTCACATCACTTTCATGCAAAAGTGTATTTTCCTCAGTGTGTATGTGTGACCTTTGTCCAGACTGGATGTCGTCGGCTTATTATACTGAATTACACCTTTCTTAAGTTGCACTCCCAGACAGTTTTTACCAGGTTTGACTGACAATATAACATGTGTCCTTTAAATTTCAGGGCCAGTACAAATTTAAGTGCCCTGCTTTAATGGTCGACACATTACATAAGTGTGATGAAGACTGGTCTTATCAAGAGGTGCGCAGACTGGCAGTGCTGACCCCCGAAGAGATGCAGTACTTTGAGGAGAACATTGCACGTCTGGCTGCCACAGAGTACTGTGAGTTTAAAACAGTAAGTGTCACCGGTGTCGTCTCCACCTTCAGCAAATTACAGACTGATTTACTTATGAGTTCAGCACAGATTGTTTGTTTCTACTACAGCAATCACGCAGATGGAGGTAACAGAAAAAAATCCACAGAAGAGTTTGAGAAGTTTGATGCCACGCCAGTCATGATATATATATACACGAGCACATTTAAACCAGATACCTGGCTTGTCAAAATAGCAGAAAAATCACCCTATTAAAATGTTTACTCTTCAGTGTTTGTTAGGATTGAACAAAATAGATAAAACATTTTAATTGGTGAGGTTTACAGGTGCAGAAAGGCAGATGTTGTTACAGTTGGTCAGAGCCTTGCTAGCCGTTTCCCCCTGCTTCCAGTCTTCATGCTAAGCTAAGCTAAAGGGGTGTTGTCTCAAGTTACATATTTACCTGACAAATGTGAGAGTGGTATCAATCTTCTCATCTAACTCTAAAGTAAATAAGTGAATTCCACTTTTCCATTACTGTCTCTCACGTCCTTTCCCACAGTGTCCTGGGTGTAAAACCTATCTGGAGAGAGAGGACCCGAGTAACCTCAACGTGCAGTGCACAGTCTGCACATCAGACAAGCAGAAAGTTTACAATTTCTGCTGGCAGTGTCTGAAGAAATGGAAGGGTGCAGCTCCGCGCTCCGACCGCTGCGACAACTACGGCTGCGTCAACCACGACCTCGAGCTCCTCAGGACCTGCAGGACCGCCGTCCTCGATCAGGTTGAGGGGGTCGACGCGTGCCCCTCCATCCGGGCCTGTCCCACCTGCGGTCAGAAGGTGGAGCACGACAAAACGGGCTGCAAGAACATCATCTGCCCTCGCTGCCTGGTTGAGTTCTGCTTCGTGTGTCTGAAGCTCACTCCTAAGTGCCTGGAGACGAGCTCCTACTTCATCGCCTGCAGTGATGGCGTAGCTCCCAGACAAACCTCCATACCTGTGTGGCGCAGAAAATAGGAGCGAATGTGCACACGGTCACTGCTCATGATGTGTCTTACTGCCTTCTTCTGTCACACTATATGCTGTTCTTCCACTGTTGGATTTTATTCTAAGATTCTATTTGCAACTGAAGCTCAAAGTCTAGACTTAGCTTATTTGTTCTATAACATTGTGAGCATTAAACATATCTACTGCATTTCTCGTGATGTCGTAAAAGGCTGGTTTGTGACGCTGCCACTGAAAGTTAGCACTGATCTCTGTTCATCATTGATAACTGTATCACGTAATAAAGTTTACCCTTTAAATAATGCAGAGCGTCTATTTGATGTCAAACAGGTGGATGCATGTGAATACATTTCCTCTATGTTGTACAAAGTTAAACAGCAGCTTAATAGTAACTTGATCACCAGGGAATGTTTGTGATGGAGAAAATTACACATATTTTAGGGATGCAAGGAGCTCAATTCGAACCAAAATGGGAAAAACAGCAGATCCGAAAGAAACGACACCAAGAGCGAAAGTGTAAGAGGATAGATACAAGATCATGACTGGACAGATTATTTGAATTTCATCGTGACATCGATGGCAATATTATGGCACTGTTGTCCTGAGGAGCTTGGTGGTGAGGTTGAGACATTAGGAAAATCACAGGTGTAAATGATTAAATGAACGATGGCTGAATTCCATTTAGCTGCTCTGATTTCAGGATCCTGTATTGTGCATGCTGGCTCTCTCTCACTGGGACACTTGAACAGAACAGAGCCATCGTTAGTGTCATTAGTGAGACCTGTGCTTTTCATACTTTGGACAAGTCAAAATGTCTGCTGTGAAAAAGGCCTGTTGAACCGCTGCAAGTCCAACAAATAAGAGAACAGAATATTACATGGAGAGACACTGTAGTCATTACAGGAAAATAAAACACACACTGACTTTAACCACTGCAGAGTGCACATCTAACATTGTGCTGCTGCATGCAGACATGTGGGACTGAAAAGCAAACTGGATTATTGCAAATTATTTGTGTAAACTGGTTAATAGTTTGCAGCCATGTCAGTTGGTTACACATCACTTAATACAACAGTAAAAGAAAAATAAACAACATTTTGCTGACGTGACGAGAACATTTAGCAGTTCATCTGTGTGCCTTCTTTTGTTGTCTGGTAGGAGGTCCTCAGTATTAATCCTTGTGGAGACGACTCTGCTGCTGCTGGTTGAGGAAGTGGAGGTGTCTCTGATTTCACTTCTCCAGCTGATGTCTGATCCCTGACTTCAGTCGTTAACATGGAGTGGTTTCCTGCGTACTGGAAACTAATCCATGTTCTCAATAAATTATAGACTCCATGTATGTCATGTAAAACTAGAAGGGTCCCTTTGCTTTAAGGAGAGTATTTTTAAATGATTATACTATGTGCTGAATTTATTACATTATTCTACAATATATTTAGCTTACTTTAATGCAATATTATTCTCATAATGGGGAAACATATTACATTATTACACCAGTTTGAACCAGATTAAAAGCTAGTTCAAGGCACACCCTTCTACTTTCTCTGTACATCAAACAGCAGACACTATTACAGGAGATTAGGTTTCTATTTACACCAAAATCACAGCACAGTGGTTCATGAGCAAACTGTTAAAAGTGCAGCTCTGATGTCTTATTCTAATTCAGAGTAGGTTTAAAAAAAAGAGAGCTTTTCCATACTTCTGTTTGTGCCCCCCTTGTCACCCATTCCACCATCTCCCTCCTCAGGATCCATCAATCCCCACCAAGGACTTAGTGTCCAGTCCTTGGTTGACTTGTGCCTGAATCCATATTTAAACAGGGTACGGCCGTCTTCCAGCAGATTGCCTCCATAGATCAGTCCGGTCAGGTATTCTACAACAAACACACACACACACACACACACACACACACACACACACACACACACACACACACACACACA
>NW_022280041.1:4048525-4060939 GCF_004355925.1 Anarrhichthys ocellatus | reverse complement strand
ACACACACACACACACACACACACACACACACACACACACACACACAGAGGGAGTCAAAGCTGGGCACTGACAACATTTCTCCAAAATAAATCCACAGATGTCATTTAGCCTAAAATCCTTCAAACGTTATTTTAATTCTTCCTTCTTGGACCTGCTGCAGTCAGACCACATGGCTCTACATTGGCAACCGTTGAACGAGAAAACAACTCACTGACTCGTGTCAAGTGTGTAAGATTTCGTGAAATCTAGTGGTGAGTTTCAGATTGAGATTAACATCATATTAGTTCACTCATGACTAAATAAATGCTTTAAAAAACATATATGACTTTAAAAACAACTTCAGAAGATGGTTTGAAGTTATTTCAAACCATCTAAATACACATACTGATGTGTATTTAGGTGCTCTGTCCCTCAAATAAATTAATAAATAAATCATAGACATTTTGTGAGTTTATTTGTTCATTTCTCAGTCGTAGCGGATTCACTGCTCGCGCGCAATGCATCCTGGTACAAGTAGGCTGTAAAGTGCCATGAAGGGTGGGTCTGTAGCAGGAGAGATCAGCTTTCTCAGTCCGTGCAGCACGCACTGGAGAATCTGTCTTCAGTGGACTACATTTACCATCTGCACTGATTGGACATAACATCAAATGGTTGTGAATTCTCCCTTTAATGTTAACAGGATGATTAATGCATTATAGCCTTTAGTCTAACCTGTAGACCTCAGTGTATAGTTTCAATCATGAACGTGTTTCGATGCTAAACCAAAGTGATTCTAACCAACCTGGGTTTCCCGTTTTCTCCCGTATCTTCGTCTTCAGCTGCAGCACCGTGAAGCCCTCATACTCTGAGTCACGCAGCTCGATCTCCGTGATAAGTTTATCACCCGCGTCTTTAATGAAGAGCTTTCTAGTCGCTTCTGTGGTATTAGCCGCTCCCATGATCTTATCTTTCAGCAGAATAAAACATGGAAGCCAGTGAGCTAAAGAATACTTTCACTTTCACTTTTAAAATTAAAGTGGTATACACCAGCCTTAACCTGGAAACATGTTCTATCTTACAAACCTCACATACAGCACTGATTATTATTACTCACTCCTTTCCACATGTTTTTAAATGTCTTTGATTGTATTTATGTAAAGGGACTTTAAATACAAGTCACATTGAAGTGTGAATTTACAGTGAAATGCTAGAATACTAGAACTATTTTTAACTGTGATCTTTGAAACATGCAACTCAGTAGGCAGTATGTTACATTTGAAATATACTAAAATAATAAATTTGACTTTTTCACCATTCATATTGGTTAACTCTTCAAAAACGTTAAATTCATAAAAATATGGGTTCAAAGTCATCTGCACATTTATCTCTGATTTTATCACTGATTTAGAATGGATGTCCATGTGTAAAATTATAAAACTTATTTTTTGTATATATTTTGTATGTTTATGAAGGATCCAATTTACAGTATTTTACAATATTATTAATCCCCAAATAACAGTGAACAATGACAAGTTGACAGTAATAGTAGTCTATCAAACAACAAAAACATTTATTTTAAAATATTTATTTAAATGTTAGAATTAGGATGATACTTTGACCTACATAAATAATGACTGACGTGTGTAAGATTCCACATTCCACATTCTTCTCTTCTGATCCTTGGTTTTAAAGGATAGTTCCACACAAAAGGAGCTGGAGCCCTGAGGTGCAAAACAAAACACACTCAGAAAACACACAAAGTAGGTTTAGTGGAAAAGCACAATCATTTGCAGAGGTTTCGGGCGGGACACTCAGTTATAAACGCCCTTACAAGTGCAAAAAATCATAATCCTTATAAACCCACTGACATAAGTCGATGTTTATCCAAATACTGCAAGTGCATGTAGCTTCCTAAAACAATGAAATGGTGACATTTATCCATCTGAAATCAAAACAAAACACCACTGACCACAGTCACATATAAGCTATTCCAAGTGACAATTCACGTATCACTTATCCGTATTCATTCTTCACCTCCATGGCTTTTTTAAAAATGTGTCCTTGCTCTCTGCAGCCTTTCTTCTCGCTCTGCCACTTGCAGCTATTTCTCCCCTTGTCACAGTCTGTGTGGTCGCCAGTCTGCAGCTGCCGTCCGCCGTCACAACATGCTGCATTTTCTCCTTGTCTCTCTTTGGACTGATTGATTTTAGGCATTTGTTCGATGAAACGGGGGCCCAACGGAGCCCAACGGGTTCGTGCATGCTACATAGCTGCTGCAAGTCTCTTGTCGGGTATGAAGGTGACTTTAGATCAGAATCACACACATTCACACTGACACACGCCTCTCTTTTCTGTTTAGCTCTATTTCCTTTTACCTCTGCTAGTGTCTCCCTTTTGTTTTTAAAAACGTCATCTTCTGCAGGTTTGACTCTATTTCTTGTCAGGCTACTATCATTACCATCTTTTTGTAGCTTTGCAAAATGTGACTCTTGTGTTTGCCCACGTGGCCCGTAGCCCTCTCCATCTGCTCCAGTGCATGTTTGAAGTAACATCTCTTTGTGCGGCCTCACGCATGCTGCTCTCGGGTCTCGCTGTTCGTTCGGTTCCCAAGAAAAGTTTGCTTATTTCTTCCAAACCGTATCGTCATGGCTCTTCTTTAATTTGTCGACATTCGAGCGCTTCAAGTTTCCCCCTCCGTTGCAGCTTTCATCCTTCAGTAGATCCGGTACGACGGCCTCTCCTCTCTCCGTCTCGTCACGTCTTCCTTCAGCATCAACATCTGCATGTGTGCAGAGAGACTGCTGGTTGCCTTCATCAGGTTTTTCAGTATGTCTGATAACTTTAAAGGTAAAAATGGAAGGTTAATAATAATGTATTTATATACCACCTTTCATACAGTTTCATCTTCTTCCCCTTAAGATGCTAACTGACTTCATGCGCATGCTAACTAACTCACCCTTCCTGTACATGAGGAGGTAAGCTGTACGAGACCTCAAAGAGTTATTTCCAGCCCCAAACAGCGGTGGTATGACCTGTAGAATTGAAAATAATCACAGTAAATGTTAAACTTTGCATGGTTGAACTGTGTGAGGATTTGTGAAAGTGGACTGCATGTAGAAAAATGAGCCTCCTTACCCGGTTAACAATGTCGTCATTGAAGTGATACCACACGTGAGTTTCGAAAGACTTGATTTGTGCAGTGTAATGACCTCCTGTTAGATTACCGAAGTGGTTAACTAAAGCGTAGAGGTCGTATTTACAACTCTGAGGAGACGGAAATAAAACAACGTCAACACATTTCGGAAATGTTAAATCAACAACAATTTGCTGCGGAAATAAATATAAATAGTACCTCTATGTGTAAGGTTTTGGGGACATCCACGTTGCAGTGAAGCTTCACGTAACACCTGCACTTGTAGTCAAAGCTGAATCTCTTCAGCAGGAGGGTCAAAATCTCTGGACTCTGTGTCATCTCACATTCCTGGACCACATAATGAAACGCAGAGTTACCCAACATACTTAAGACTTCAGTCGATCGAAATCAGGAGTCAGGAATTAGGTTTAACCTGCTGGAGTGAGATGCATCGATACGTATTGCGTTAAAAGGTCATATACTTATTGGGATCTACATAAGCCTTGTGAATACATTGTTATCAACGTAGGCTTATGAGAAATTATGTAAAAGTGTTCATGCAAACTAGAAAAGGGAAAACTTGAATTAAATGAATACTCACAAAGTCTGCATCTCGCTTTTTATCGCAGCGGCTGCAGTACACTTTGTTGTCCCCGCAGACCTTTTCTCCCTTAAAGAATGCCTTCAACCCATTTTCCTGTAAACATTGTATATGTATTCATCCTGCATGCATCTTTTCTTGTGCATGTCTGAAAAATACATAACTCTTATTTCGTCGTTAAAAGGAACGCGAAGTACCACGCTGTAGGTTTGACGACGCAAATCTTCCACCGCAAGCGGCAGAATCCAAAAAAAGCCCCTGGAATCGTTCCTCTCTTCGCACTTAAGGCATGTGGTCCTGTGATTCAGCTCTCCCTTGAATATCTAGACACAAAAAGGGGACACCACAGGTTCAATGGGTGCTGAGTAGCCTGGTAGTTATATTACACTGAAATTCTACTGTTTTTGTATCCTATAATCTCCTCCTGTAGACTTGAACACTTAAACCACTCCTGTAGCATAATCCACATCTCTAATCTCTCACATCTCTAATTCTTTATTCGTGATGGAATGTAACTAAGTATATTTACTCAAGTACTGAACATACAAATGTTTCTCACAATTTATCTTACAATTCACAAACCAAACAATTAATGGCTTGACCATGAAAATACTAGTAGTGATAATCTAATGACAAACGTTACAATATTATATAAAATATATCATTAGATATTAAAATGCTATCCATACCTTGGCTGCCGCTGGACTGGTCAAACTCAAAATCTTCTCAAAATATTCGGCTGCATCCCGTTGCTCGTATACTTAAAGTAGGAGAGAGGACAAACAGATCATTGTGAGCTTACATTCAGCTTCTCTGAGTCTGCAGGATATTCACACACAAGCAGCTGCAGCAGCAGTGTGATGTCTCAAATCCAAACTTACTCACCGTTTGTGATCCCCAGTGTTTCTGTGAGGTATTTTGTTTTCGCCGTCCTTTTCTGTAAATCAGCAAATAGTCTTCTCAGCTGTGGGTCAATGGTTGTTGAATCTTCACTGCAGCATCTGTGGCACAGTGAGAATGATACGTTACTTTATAGGAAGGAGTGAAGGTTATCCTAAAGTTCTTCTTTACGTATTTGTCTAACATACGCTACCGTAAATATGAAGCTGGACCCATCAGCAGGTTAGCTTAGCTTAGCATAAAGACTGGAAACAGGGGGAAACAATTTTTCTTACAATAACGTCATATCGGTGTAAAAGAACATACAATCTCAATTATTTGGCTAATTTTATACACATCAAAGGACGAGCAAGTTAAAAAGTCAGACTCACGTTAGGAAACAAGCGCACAAACCAAGAAAACAATACAAAAGAGACAAAAATGTATAAAACAAATAAATAGACGTATATACAGTTACTACTATTACATAATTATTATTGTCATCATTCATTCCACACCTTCAGCCTCCCTCAAACCCTTTTTACTAATTAGGGAACTTCATTCTGTTGCATTTGGACAGAGCCAGGCTAGCTGTTTCCCCCTGCTTCCAGTCTTTATGCTAAGCTAAGCTAACACCGCTGGCTCCAGCTTTACTATACAAACATGAGTGGTACCGCTCTTCTCGGCAAGGAACTATTCCTTTAACATACTGTAAAGATCTAAAAAAACATTTATTTGGGGTTTTCATTTGATCTGAACTGTTTAAAAATGTAAAAACAACCCAAAAGAAGCTGAGGTTACCAACCGTTTCACAGCCTCCCGGAAGTCTTCGGTCATGAACAGCACCTGGAGAACGCTGTTCAAATAGCATGTGAGACCTGGACTGTTCAGGCCATGGTAATCTAAAGACACAACAGAGACACAAGACACACAACTGCTACATGATCATGAAACTCAGAAGCGTATAAGACTCATTGTTTTTAATGTAATGTCTCTTACCTGAGATGGTGAAGTTGTCTAGTTTCTCTCTGAACATTTCAACGAGGTCATGATTCATAATGTCATTTTTAAGATTACCGGTTTGTTTTCCTGATGTACGGATTCAGCCTGCTGAAGCACATGAGATACAGCAGACGTTAAGAGACAGCAAGCAGGCCCAAGGCTAGTTTCTGAGGGTTTTGCATGTATTTTGATACAGTCTTATTAGCTAATAACGATGGCAGAGGAAATTGTTTTGAAATGTACTACTAATAATCCACTACTAATGTATACAGCGGATGTAAGTAGTGTTACTTTTCAGGTTTTTATTTTAAACAGGGCTACAACACATATCAGTCTTTAAAATATGACACTGTGATGATTATTAGAAAATAAACGTGCAGTAGTTTAATTTTTCATTAGCTCCTCATCAACTAGATATAAGACTATAAAGCTGCTTACACATTCATGCATCAGTGAGAATAATACAATAATACAACACTCTGAAAGAGGCCATTCTGCTGCAGAACAAGTACTTTTTTTATTTTGCTGCCAATACTTCAATAAATAAATAAAGTTTAGTTTCTACTCATGCACAATAGGAAATGCAGGACTTTTACTACATGTGGCATTTCTATACTGTGGTATTTATACTTCCACTTCAGTAAAAAGGCAGTATGGAAGCCCGACACGAACATCACAATAAGAAAGCAGATTCTAAATTTGCATGGCAGCTACATGGTGAAACTTCAACATAAAAAGGGAATTTCCAGCAAAAACAAACACAGCAATGAGTAAAACCCCAGTACATTAAACACGAGAACCAGTGAATGCAGCTGGTGCGTTTGGGTGTCATGGAAAGCCACGCAGCCTCTCGATCCTCCGTTACCAGCGACTACAAAATAAGTTTAAATAAGTCAGCGAAGACAACAATGAACCCACCGTAAAGCGGTAGCCACGTGCACACTATGACTCTCAAGGTACAATAACACACGGTGACTGTTTGTTTAAGTATGTAGTGCAACACGAAGGTACATACCGAGCAGCCCATCTGGTTATTCAGCTACGACCTTCTTTCACTTTCGATATCAACAAGAGGTTGAAGAGGGGGGGAGGATACTGCGACGGACAGACAGACAAGTGGGGAGAAAACACATACTTTACAAACAACTCACACCGACGATCAGACACAACAGACTGTCCGACTTCACCCAAATCACTGGGTTTGCATTTCATCTAAATCCTCCTGCAGGCTGTCGTTTCAGGCGTGGCTGTGTTGCTTCCGGTTGAGCAACATATCTAAAGAGAAGTCCTGAAAACAAAAAGTTAGATAGAGACGAACTATTCCTCCAAGGTAAGACATAACTTCTCTCCTAAACATCTCCTGTTAACGTGTGCCAGTTTAACTTCTGAACGTTTTATTCACAATGTGTCATTTGTGCTCCTAAATTAAAATGAACAATGTGTTTGTTCAGTGATGAGCAGCTTTCTGAAGGGGAAATACACGCATTGGCTTTGTAATTTACATATTCGGTGGTTTAAACTGTATTGATCCTTTATTTTTTGTGCATAATGAACATGTTTTGAGCCTTTCAACATTCAAAGTATGAACTTAAATGTTCCTTTAACAAGCTGTTGTCCCTACTGTGCTCTAAATACATTCATCAAGTAAAACATAAGTCAGCTGGAAATCCCCTGAGGGCCCAGCAGTGAGTCAAATTAATTCATACCAGCTCAGTGAAACTAAACTACTAACTTATTCAAATCTGAACACACATGACACACATATTTTTAGAGTCAGTGTGATTTGCTCTTCTCGGGGATGTCTTTATCTCCGATGTACATTATTAATGCCCATAAATCATAAACATAATGTCCCTTATGACTCCAGAACCTCCCTAAGAATGATCGCGTTTATACGTTTTTTTTCAGTATAAAAGTAATCCAGTGCTGGTTATTTGTACACTCGTGGGTGCATTGCAAACATGCACGACTAATACCTAATTCGGCATACTTTGAATGGTGCCAATATGCCAAAATGTAAACAAATAAAGGCTAGAAAATACTCAAGTTGTAGCCCACAGTTAGTCGTACTTCCTGTTTACATCCGTAAAAGCTCAAAATGTGAGCATGATGTCCCAAATCAACAAAGAACAATGATAAGAGTTCTATTGTAATATTATGTGAGCCATAGTAATATTTTGACATTAGGCTTTAAGGCTCATAATGTCCCATTGTTCTCATATATCAACCCCCTCAGATCATAATGATAGCTATATTATGACGTTGGGATACAGTGGTAATTTAAATCATAGTTAGTAACCATAGTGCCTGACCTTTTACCCCACGTTATAGGAGAATCAAAATGAGCATTCGGGGACAGGAACAGGTGGAGAAGAAGTACAACCCACATGACACCACCCTGAAGTTTGTCAACAGGAAGGACGACTTGGATCCAATGTGTGACGATGACGACGACTGTCTCAGGGCAGAGATGTCCTGCGGCCACGCGGTCACTCCTGAATCTCTAACAAATTGGTGTCGCAGCCAGCTGGACGAGGTATCTCATGTCTTTTCTTTTTTTATACATTTTAATTAAAGCAATGTGATCAAACTGGGAAGGAGACAGTAGGTATATAAAGACAGTTGGTAGCATCTTGCTTGTGTTACAGCAGTCAGACTGTGATGACAGCAGCATGTAATGTCAGAGTATTATCCTCAAAGAAACTGCACAGAGAATGTTTACTGATAAAATTGTAGTACATCAGTAAGACAACAGCATTTAAATGAGAGAACAAGCGATAAATTGTTCTGGTTCATCGTCTATTTAAGTAAAATATCTTATGAGCCCTGCAGTGTTGCTGATATTCCTTAATTTGTATGGTTTGTATATGCCTGTCTCTATCCAGCACATGAAAATAACTTCAGAGGTGAACATGCTTCCTGTTTTCTGACATCCTGGACCGCCTCTTCTTCTTCTCTTTGTTGCTTTAAGGGTATTTACAAATTCAAATGCCCTGCACTGGTGGAGGATTACAAACTGTGCAATGAACTGTGGTCGTACCAAGAGGTGCGCAGGCTGGCCGATTTGTCCTCTGAGGAAATGCAGCACTTTGAAGATACTATGGCTCGCCTGGCTGCTGCAGAATACTGTGATATTCAGACAGTAAGTGAGCCAGGTTGTTTTGAATGTTGACTATTTTTTGATTTGGATATTTAAAATGACATGAAGTGCACTGATCTTCAAATCTTCCTGTTCAATAATCAGTGCCCGCGGTGTAAAACGAGTGTGGAGAGGAAGGATCTCTCCAACCTGTGCGTCCGCTGCACCGTGTGCACAGCCGATCGGAAGAAGGCCTCTGACTTCTGCTGGCAGTGTCAGGGGAAGTGGAAAGGTCCAGGCCCTCGATCCGACCGCTGCGACAACCACGGCTGCATCAACAGGGACCTGCAGCTCCTGCAGACGTGCAAGACCATCGATCTGCCCGCGGTGAAGGGGGTCACCAGCTGCCCCTCTGTCCGAGTCTGTCCTACATGCGGCATGAAGGTGGAGCACAGCCAGCAGAACTGCAAAAATATCAACTGCCCTCGCTGCCACGTTGAGTTTTGTTTCGTCTGCCTGAAACTAAAGCGAAAATGTAGTAAGACCAGTTCACCATACCAAATCTGTCCTCGTGGTGTGGCTCCTAGGCAGACCTCTATCCCGGTGTGGAAGAGGAAATGACAAACAAACAGATGCACAATGAACAATTTAATAGATTTTAGTTTAAATGTATCAATAGTACATTACTCTGTAAATATTAGTTGATATACACAAAATGTGACAAATACGCTATAACTCCAAAAGTTCTTGTGGAAGAACTCTGCCTCCTTCTGGATGGACTTTAACTTTAACTTTAACATTACAAGAAAGTGTTTTATTGTCCTGTGAACGCCAATCACCATTAAGCTACTGAAAATGTTGCTAACAGATTATATACTGTATATACAAAGTTACATTTCTTGAAAGGACTTCACTTAGATTTCAGAATGTATTTAGAAACCTGATCATTACTCAATAAAATCATTCCAATTCATGCGCTGTCTTTGTTTACATTTACAATGTTCTTACTATTATGACACAACAAACTTTGAAATTCCAGTATCGCTCTATTCCAAGAGCTATAATCAAAATAAAATAAATGTTTGAAATTTTCAAAATGTCTATATTTCAAATTCATTCAAACAGATATGATGTACATCAGTGTGTTTAAAGGTTTAACATCAGGATCAAACAAAATAAAACATTCTCTGATCACTATGACAATATATAAACAACCTCACAACTAACTACAATATGCATGTACACTTGATTGGAAATGTATATATTTCTGTGATTTCGTGCTCCCAGTTTTTGGGTGTATAATTTACATCTAATCAATATATTGCAGTTCATCCGTGTGGTGGCAACGGAAATGCTCTGAATTCCGTATTGAGCGTATTTTAGCTACCGAAATTAAAGTCATTAAAGCATGCAACTCTGAAATAGGAAATTCATTTTTATGTGTTGCAAGTTATTACTGTAAAAGCAATGTTGAACTAAATTAAATGGAGTATTATTTAAAGAAAAACATTCTGGTGCCACAGTCGCAAAACTAAAAATATTTCTTGATGCTTTGAGCAAAAATCTGCAAAAGTTTAACAAAAGAAAAGCAACAACAAAAAATACACTTGACTGTTTTCTAAAAGCACATTTGTGTTCATAGGACAACATGTCAAAGAAAGACCAAGAGGTTGTGAGCTTCTTTGGGCAATCATCCCACGTCACATCAAATATGGGTTCCATACAGGATTAAGTTAAGGGGTTTATTTTTGCAATTATAGAACAGATATATACAGAATATAGGTTTTTATATTTTTTAAAGGGATGATTTACTTACTTTGGTTTTTGCTCTTTTTGTCACCCAGATTCCAGGATGCAACCACATTCATGAATGAGTAAGCAGAAGTATCGTGTGATTGAAAGATCAATTAAGTTTAGTGTTTTTTTGTGGTGAATGCTAGCATCCCCAAACTGAAGGATTGAAGGATGGATTTGACTGTAGGTACGAGCAATGACCAGAAGGTGGCGCCATTGTAAAGGAGTTTAAATGGTACTGTAGATGTATTTTATGTCCTGACAGTGAATATGAGCACCAACACCTCAGGATGTGGAAGTTAACTGTATTGCTGTCAGTTTGAGTCACACGGTTCTAGTTTTGAACAATAAAACATTTATTCAGAATACAGCTTTCTCTCTCTTTAGTATGAAATCAACAGATTTGTTTCTGTACATCTCTACATTTCAGAGGGAAATACTCATACAAAACATTAGAGCAGTTTATAAAATATGAAAGTAAAGCAGTTAAAATACCACACTTCACAACATTTAAATACTATGTACAATGTTTAAATTGTGGAAAGAAGTAAGTGATTCTCATGTGGTCTGATAATTTAGTAAAAGTACATAAAAGCATGAACAGTTATTGAAAGAAGGTATGCGATTGAGTTCGTGTCTGAGAAGTAACAGTTATGATAATTATAAGAACCTTTAAAAGAAAGGTTGTAAGGTTGTAAAGGTTGTTAAATCAACAGATTCATGTCCTCTGCCACACGGGTATAGAGGTCTGTCTCGGTGCCACACCACTAGAGCAAAGCTCGTAATGTGAAGAGGGCTTTAATCTCAGACATTCTTTAGTGAGCTTCAGGCACACAAAACAGAACTCCACTTTACACCGGCCACAGACAACGTTTTTACATTTAGTTCTGTTATGCTCCACCAGCGAACCACAGGTGGGACATGCCCGGACGGAGGGACAGCCAGTGACCCCCCTCACATCCTTAAAGGTGATGTCAGGGCAGCTCTTCAATATTTCCAGTGGGTTATGGCAGTCATCATTTCCACAGTCTCCTAACCAAGTCAGACCTCTCCATTCCTTCAAACACTGCCAGCAGAATGTATAAGTCCTTCCTCTTTTAGCCGTGCACACTGTGCATTGGACACTCTGATCGTTGAGGTCAGTTCTCACCACACGGGACTTGCAACCAGGACACTGTTACATGAAGCAGGAGAAAGTTTAAAAAACGTATCCCATTTGTTTCTAATGCACAAATACGATTTGTAATTGTAAATATAGCTACTTACAAATTTGATGTCCAAGAAATCCTTGGCATTTTCAAAAATTTTCTTATTAAATTCCTCAATTTCTTCGGGGGTCAGAAGGGCCATTTTACAAACCTCCTCGAAGGGCCACTCAACATCACAGCCAGTTTGTCCGCACACAAATTCGCAGCCACCCTTAAATATTATAAAGGAAATCAAAGAAAAGCATTATAGAGCAAAAAAAGCTTATTATGTTGCATCTAGCAATCAGTTATTAACAACATCAATTCCTTCATTTCATTTCTTTCTTCTATGTCAGGTATAAGGCCAGAGGAGCTGCCTATTATTAGGAATTAAGTATCATAAATTGATATTCTGCAATAATACAACAAGCCAATGTTGGCATTTTGTCGAGGGAACCGGTGCGACGCTAACTTCCGGGTTGGCCTCCAAAATACCGCATAACCTGCAGCATTATAACTCGCATTGTGTCTTTTTCCTTTACTATTAAAACTATAATACATTTTTTTACACACGCTCCAGCGATATGTTGTCAGAGAAGTTAAGTCACTAAGGTGTATTTACCTACAAGGTGTGTTTCGTGATAAAGGTGTCTTTCGTGATAAAGGTGTATTTCATGATAAAGGTGTCTTTCGTGATAAAGGTGTATTTCGTGATAAAGGTGTGTTTCGTGATAAAGGTGTATTTCGTGATAAAGGTGT
>NW_022280041.1:3999169-4048515 GCF_004355925.1 Anarrhichthys ocellatus | reverse complement strand
TTTCATGATAAAGGTGTGTTTCATGATAAAGGTGAAGGTAAATAACAAACCTTGTCCAGCTGCCTGCGGCACCAGTGGGTGAGAGACATCGGAGTGACAGCATGGCCGCAGGACATCTTTGCTCTGCGGGACTTGTAGTCAGCGCACAAAACTACGAGACACACACACGCAGATGAAAACACGTGCAGTGTTTTATGCTGTTATTACTATGAATAGGCTGTTTAAAATGTAACAGTAGCCACGGTAAAAATAGAATGTGTGTGGTACTATATAATTGTTGAACTTATTGGTAAAAGTGAAATTCGATACTTACAATCTAATACGTCATCTTCGTCTACAAATGTAAGAGTGGCGTCTGGGAAGTCATAACGCTTCTCCTCTTCAGGCGGAGGAAGGTGCCAGACAGAGAGACTTCTGACCACTTGTTTCCGCTCCCGTTTAGCTGATGGTTTGTTTCCCATGTTGACTCCGTCTCTCGGCTCTTCTTATAACATTACTACACCCTGCACTTTAATGTGCGCGCGAGCCTATTCGTCTTTTCCCGTGTAGTCATGTGATATGAAGTTGACAGAAGTGACGCGTCTTGGTTTTTTTTGTGTTTTGCATAACCTGTATCGGGATCCACCGGAAGAAACGCACCTCATACACTCGACGCAGAGGTGTTCGGCTCTGAACAGACTCGGCGGCAAAATGAAAATCCAGCTGAAAATAAATGGACTAAGGGGAGAGGAAAATATCATCAATCTTTGCGAGAGGCAAGAGGAGATGAGCAGGATCACTGTGCAGCAGCTAAAGAATAAAATCGCGGAAGAACTAAATATCGGTAAGCTTTATGAAGGAGTGTATAGGATATTTAAATGTTACCTGATATAGTCTGTATAAATAAAGAAAGTTTATTTAACCAAAAATGCTCCTTAATAAATGGTTTCATCTCGGCAAGCAGCTGCTCGCTGGACACACAATAACACATTTAATCGCAAGACTAAACCAATCAATCATTAGACTATAGGCCTATACCATATATTGTGTTTTAAAGATTCAAGACATCTTTAACTATTGAGTCAAGTTAAATCAATACAAATTGAGAAGACAGTGTAGTGTTTTCTTTGAAGTCCACATTTGTTCATGGTTCTGCTCCAAATCCTCCTCATGATAATCCAACATGACATCTGATGTGAGAACGTCCTCTGGGGATTCACAGTGGAGGCTGGGGGGGGGAAACAAGTAAACAAAGTCTCCTTTACTTTCTGCTCAGAGGATGACTTCCGGGTGGTCCACAAAGCCAGGCCGCTGGAGGAATCCGCCGTGCTGTCGTCCTACCGGATCCGACATCTGTCCACCATCCACATGCTGCTGATGCTGCCCGGAGGCGCCTGACGTGATGAAGACGCACAGAGACAGTGAATGTGCCCTGCCCTTACTTGTTGGGGCATATGTTTGAAAAAACACGTATATGTTTAAAGTGCCCTGTGGTAAATAAAACATGATAATGGTGGCTCAATGAAGAACGTGTTACATGCTGCTATATGCCAGAAAACGAGTCGTTTCCTTTGCCCAATGTCCCAATTTAAACATAATTAAATACCTACGGCAGGACTTAAAATGAAATGTCTAAATATTTTTTTGTAGAAATGAGTTGTGTTACCGGTTAACATGTCTTTCTTTATTACAAGCTGATGCTATTTTTATTATTCTCTTCCTTGTGAAGTCTATTCACCCACGTGTGCCAGTGAACGCTCTCCATATGTCAATCAACAGCGTGCGTCACATTGTTGGTTGTCATCGAGTCATGGGGTGTTAGGTGACATTCAGTTGAATCTCAGCAGCAAAATGAATTATGACCCGCAGGGTAAACAATATGTCATCATGAGAAACTCAAAACAAAGAGATCAGCAGAAACTGCGAGTAAAAGAATGTAGTCAGACAACATTCTGTAGTCTGTCAGTAAAGTAAAAACAAGAACAAGGATGTTAGAAATATTCCCGATATCATGCAGGAACACTTTATAATTGAATTTTCTTTACTTCATTATCAGCATTACAAGGCGTTTTCTTTCAAACATCTGCCGTCTGGCAGCGAGGTTTCAAAATAAAACCACACCTTTAATCTTCCCTTAATTAGCATTGAGGCTCCTAACGCGAAGCTGCCGGTTGAGACATTGAGAGGAAGCCACTTCCTCCACTACACCGTCCTGGAGTCATCATGTGAAGCTGTCAGTAAGTATTATTCCCCCTCTAATATCTCAGTTAGTATCCTCGCAGCTGTTTGAAAGTTACTCCAATCTATTTGATTTGAATCCGTGCAGCTATGTATTGTGTTTGTCTTGTGTAATCAGTGTTAACACTCATTTCACAGCTTGGATTAAAACCGTGAATGTTACAGAGTCATTGCACGCGATGCAAAACAATAACGCGCTTTGTTTACCCTCAGATTACTTTCGGGACCATCGTAGAAATGTGTGATTTAAGGTGCGCAACCCGAACTTTACTTCTTTAACAATAACTTCCTCCTGCTGGCGGTCCGTCAGAGATCTACATCCGTCCACAGTTTTGTTCTCGTGCCAGGTGAGCGCTTTCACAACTGCCACAGGTATTACTGGCATTTATAATCAGACGACGGAGCAGCAGCTTCAATCGGGATTACCCTGTAAGGATGCCAGATCCACAGTGAACACCCTGATATAAATCTGGTTTAATAAGTGCAAGTCATCTCCTTCTGAACTGAACTGAACTAAAAGGTACTTTGATCAGTGGAAGAAACTACAGCAGCTGAATGTAGCTCGAAGAAGAAGGATGGTTATCCTCTTTTGTCACTGATTGGAAAACAAATTCATATGATTCTGCTGGTCTTTTCTGAGCCACACATGCTGTGAACGTTTCCACACAGAGCTGCTCTGCACTGTCTCACCTGGTTCCTTCCTCAAGTGCTGCTGCTGTCCAGGTTTAAACTGTCTCCTCCACAAAAGTCAAAGGAAAAACTTCACAGGGTAACAACACATTTTCTATCCTTCTTTACCAAATGACACAGAAGTTGATTTTTTTTTTTTTTCTCCACCTAAATAAATAACGATAAGACACTTTCCTATTTTCCAAGAGGAAAGATGAGCGGCTCAAGAAAACGACCGAATAACGAGGCTGTAGTGGTAAAGTGGAAGAAACGAAAAGAAAACAACGATGCAGGTGAAGTACCAAATATTACTGCAGGACACTTGCTGCAGGAGAGAAAACAGAGATTAAAGGAAAAGTGGGCCCACAATGTACAAGCACAGCTGTCATGTTGATTGGAGACAAACCAGGGAACTTAATTCAATTACCGGTAACAACATCTCTGCGACATAACAGGTGTTGGGAAAACAGTATTTAAAAGGAAAACTATTTGATTTCATCTAAATCTTTAAATATATATTTCAACGAGTGTCCGTACAAAGACACAAGTAGCTTATAACTCACAAAAGCTTGCTGTAGTATTATATTATTTACATATGTTTTGAGATACCTATAAAATTGGTGGCTGCGGTCTCCTGTTGCTCTATGTTTTCATATCTCTAACTTAATGAAAATGGTGTAATGACACTGTTTTTCTTTCCTTTAAGTGACTCCGACACAGAGACGTCATTATGGTCTGTATAATCAGGGTGCCACATGTTACCTCAACAGTGTCCTGCAGGTTTTCTCCATGACAACAGAGCTCCACGACAGGTTAGAAACAGCTGCTTTCATCTGTAGACAATAGAAGTATCAACAGGGACCATCGTTGTTTAGAGTGATGCATCTGGTGCTGGTTAGGGACGAGATGAAAGTAGTTACATTTTGAATTTCTCAACAGTACCATGAATCAGTGATGATGTTAAGTTCAAGACAGACTGAAATAGTCATCAATGAACTCACCTCTTCCTACAGGCTGGAGCCAAAATCACAAACCACAGATCAAGAGCTGATAGTCGTCTTTAAAAAACTGAAGAAAACATGTAAAACAAAAAACACCGGCAAGAGTTTGGCGATAGAGAACGGTGAGTTGGTCCGTCATGAGAAAAGCATTAAAAGGAAAGTCACAGCTGGAGATTCAGTGTAATGCTTTGGTGTTAGGAGTTGATTATATTTAAAAATCAGCCGACAAGCCTCTAAGGTGAGCACTCATGAAATCCTTCCTACAATCTACCAGCTAACAATAACAGTACATCAGAAAGCTGTGATATACGCGATCCAAGAGCCAAACAAACGGATCTTCAGCTGAGAAAAATCTTTGAAGGCCTGAAGGAAGCAACATGTAGGACAGAAACGATCACAGCAGCATTCGGGATCCTAAATGGTAAGATGGACTGAAATAAAACCTGATTATCAGTTATAAATCAAAGATGAAATGAATACGAGAGTGGTATTTATGTTTGCTTTTTCAGTTGGTGAACAACGGGATGCAGCTGAATGCCTGGAGATGATTTTACGTAAGATCAGCCCACAGGCCTCTGAGGTGAGCGCTGATGAAATCTCTACACGCATTTACAGGTGAACTAATAAGAAAGCTGTGATAGATGTTTTATTTTTGATTTCAAGGTTTTCCAAGGAGCGCTGAGACACACAACAAAATGCTCCAAAGGCCACATAATCATTGAAGAGACAAATGAGTTCTGGACTCTTCCACTGTCACTGAATGACACTCATGACTCATCCTACAGCGTGGTGAGCATCCTGTTCCAAACACACTGCTGTTGAATAAAGAAATCAAACTGTAGTTTTATTATGATAACGTGAGATTGGTAATCCAATATGGAATTCATTACAACATTTGTGTTTTTACAGGAAAGCGGCTTTGAAAGGATTTTCCAGTCGAAACCACACAATGGAGTGTACTGCAACGAGTGTGAAGAGACAACAGAGGCGACCAGCGTGAGCTAACAAACACCTCATGTAGCCTGGAATCAGATGAACACTGTTTATTATATTGTCTGTGGTGTTTAATAATCTTTCTTGTATCATTTAGAGGTGTGAGATGGTGGTATTTCCTCAGATTTTGACTCTCCTTCTCAAGAAATTTGACTTTGACAACACCACCAGGACACATTCCAAAACAAACCGCCGTGTGCATGTGCCACGTGAATTAGAGACAAAGGTAAGGAGAATTAATGGTGCTCTTTACGTTTGCTTTAAAAATAGTTTCACATACAATGTTTTTGTAGGACATGAACTATGAACTGTATGCGGTGGTGAATCACATTGGCAGTGTAAGAGGTGGACATTACACGGCCACCATCCTGTCCAATGAGGACAGAACCTGGTACGAGTTTGATGACACTCACGTCTCCAAGGTGAGGATTCATTTAATGCAGCCAGTATGACAAATATTCAAAAAATACAAAAGATAAATGTTTTTTTTGTTTTCTTCCCCAAACCTGCATCCCCTTTAACCTCTTTAACCTGCATCCCCAAATGATGCAGGTTAAAGAGCAACTATTTGCAGAAACCAGGACTTACAAGTATGCTCAATTATTTCCATTTCATCACGTCTGACAGAGCTGAAAAAGGTCCATTTCGTAGCTGTGCCGGAGCTTTTGATCGTATCACACAATCTTCATCAGCAGATGAAGCACTTAAAAAGGACTTCTGCCATAAAATGCCACAAACAAATTCATGTAAAATGATCTAAAGCTTCAGAACTGCTCCAAAATGGACCCGAGATATATTATAATATCTATCTGGAAACGTTTACTGTATGTTCTAAACTTTTCTTTTATTGTTCTATGCAAACAATTATTTCAAAATGGTCGTTGGACAGTTCCAGCACTGCCTATCTGCTGATGTACAGAGGTAAGATCACCTAAAACCATCCAGGAATCATTAGTGTCCGTAATATCAGCAGATAATTGATTCATATATTTATTTCCACTCTAAAGCCGCAGCAAAACATGACGACACAAACCAAATCCCTCCTCCAACACTAAACACGAGCCACTCCAGTCGACCCCCTGACAGCACATCAGTAGAGATAGAAAAAGGTGAGGAGACAAAACTTTTTATTTTAATGCATTTTAATTAAAGAGCCTGATAATTCATTTCTGTCTGACTTTCCCACCAGATGAGAGTTCTCAGAAACTCTCCAAGAGTCCAACTTGCAAGATGACTCCCCTTTGGATTTCACTCATCCTTATCGCTTGTGTGTTAGTTGCGATCCTTATTGTTGTATTGTCAATAATATACAGCTAGGGAGGATTTATGTCAGCACTGATCACTGGTTCAGCCAGAAAGTTGGCTCTCACGGTGATAATGAAAACCCTTTGTACGCGATGTACTGAACCATGTGGACACATGTTGATGATCAAGGGACACCTGTAATCTTTACCTCAGCGTCACTATTCATTCTGTTAATGTTTTTTTGCCATGTTTTGTCATTACTCTTTTTTAGTGTCACTTATTAACATTATGTTTTGTAGAAGTTCAACTGTTCATGACTTTGCTGTTTAATAAAAATAAAAAAGATTGAATTAATTATTCCTCCCTCCCATTAAAATGATCATTTAGTCAGGGAAAAAACAAAACAAGCCATCAGTTTATATTCAAAGGTTTTTAGGTGTTCGCTACGGATCAGTGGGATCCTGTGGGGCAGAGTGGACCCTGACCCTGCAGAGGCCACATTTCCTGTAGGACACCACGGCTGCAGCCAGGAGACACACGGCAGCAGTGATGCCGAGCGCCGAGGCTGCAGTGAGCTCTGCAGGATGTCTGAGGGGCGGCCGGGTCCCGTTCTGGGCCGAAGTTAAAGCCTCACTGACCAAGAAGCAATGAAGTAAAGTAAGTGTCAGTTACAAGGTTGCTATAAAGAAAGAGGGTGCTCGTTTTAGAGTCGTACTTGCCTTGTGATAGAAGCAGGAAATGTACCGACATCGTCTGGAGGAGGAGTAACGTCAGCGTACAGACATAACCTCCGGTCAGGGCAGTGGACTAAACCCTGGTACCCTTTTATCTGACGGTTAAAACCAGCAAAGACAGAACACATCAAATAATAAAGTTCAAATAATAACTGGGGATCCAGTAATAACAGCAAATAGGAAAGCATACTTTCAAATCCCTCCCACAGAGTGCTTATAATGAACAGTAGCAGTAAACAACTCCATTGATTTAGTTACATTGAGGGTTGTGTCATGTTACCTGAATGGTGCCTCCTGCTGGACAGTCCACCCACTCAGAGCCTGACACCTGGATTTGGTACCTGTTCGGTCCAGTACACCTGTGTCTGTAACAACGTCCCTCCACAGAGCTGCTGGGTAAAAGAAGCTGACTCCGGTTCTAAAAGAAAGACAGGTGTAGAAGGAAGAAATGAATGTTCTACAATGGAAACCGTTGAGCATACATTCACACACGCGCACACACACACACACACACACACACACACACCTGTCTGGTCAGGCTGGAGAAGAAGCAACGGCTGTGAAAACCGAAGACCTCCTCGCTCCAATCCTCTTCTCTGCCATTTTCCTCTTTCCAACATTCACTCTGAAGAACGAGAGGAGGAAAAACAGTGAAAATGTAATGCAGTGCTGAAATGGCAATAAAATACAGTAGATTGCAATTAAAAGGCACAAGAAATAGAAACGACCCCATATTCCTGCTCTGCAGAATTGAGTTCAGACCAAGGGTGTGAAGAATGTTGATCATTTTGGACATTTTGAGATCAAGTAAAAGACTTCTGGTTAAGCAAAATGAGTAAGAAATCATGTATTTATTTTACAATCTGAAGGATATAGTTTGGTGAAGATAACCCCATGAGAGGAAATAAAACTTACTCCATTCTGAAGGGGTTTATACACTCGACAGCCCTCCAGGTGTGGATCAGTCTGGCACTCCCCCTTGTGGAGGTGAAGATAATGACACCCAAACCCACTGAGAAGAGGGAATAATGCAAACATTAGTGCAGGAAATGAAGGATGAAAGTGACCCACATTCTACTTTAAAAAAAACAAACATACATTGTAGTGTATATATTTATAAATTTACCTGCCAGTGCAGAAAAAGGACGAGGACTTGTTCCGACAGGCTGACAGGGAACCAAACATGGCTCCTTCACCTATAAAAACACATTTATCTATTTGTTCTCTCCTGCAAACAATCTTAAAACACTGAGTCAGGATTTTTGTAATCATGATAATGCTCTTGCAGATGTATTTACATGATTACATTTAATATCTCTATCTTTCCTCACCGTCTCCCCAGATTAGACTCTGTGCCCGGCTCAGGTCTACACTGTACCAGCCTGTATCCTGCAGTGCAGCCAAGGTGACCGGGTCGATCCGGACTGTGGTGGGGTCCCCCAGCAGCGCGGCCATGACGGAGCCCTGCAGGACCCGGGACTCCCAGTGAGAGGACACTCTGCCTGGAGGAACATCCTGAAGGAAGGAAAGAAGTGTAAAACACGTAAGCAGAGCACACGATGGATCTGTTTGGAGAAGCTCAGTACCAGGTTCTCCAGCGGCCCCCCCAGCTCAGGGTCAGTGGACCCCAGGTGCCTCCGCAGGGCCGAGATAACAGACGGGGTATAAATCCTCATCTGGCCCGATGCATCAGAGTGAGTCACTCTGCCTCGAGGAGAACAGCCAGCACCAACTGCATCACAAAGAAAAACACGTGAGAAGAACCATCTTCTAACCAGTGCATATGATCATTAATGCATCTTTGCTTTTCATAAAGTTATTATTATAAAAACATCAGAATGTGTCTAAAAACCTTGAGAAGTGGAGGAGCAGTCTCTCCAGGTGTTGAAGAGCTCTTTAGAGAAACCAAGTGCATGAAACAGCTCATGGATCACAGTCTGGAAAACAGATGACAATCCAGCACATCAACAGACAATTTAAAAAGTATCATGAACAATAATATTAAAGACATACCTGTACAGTCGCCTGGTGGCTGTATGTGGCTTCTGTCAGTCTGTCCCTGCAGATGACCACCACCCCGGCTAAGGGTCGGCCACAGGGGTCCGTCTGACAGTGGACAGCGTAGGCCGACACGTGAGGCTGAGAGGTGAACAGGACATATGAGACAAGGTACAAACATATAAGCAGTGAGTGTTTAAGATGTGAGGAAAATGAAGACAAAGAATTATTACGCTCATAACACAGTAAAGTAAAGTCAGTTATCTCATTTGTATCTTTATTTTTTAAAGATATAATTATATATTGTAATTAATTGAAGTGTCCACCTTTAACCATGTCTTAGATATGTTGTCATTAAAGTCTTCTTCACCTCTGCTCTGCACTTGTCAGTGGCCTGAACGTGGAGGTACAGCAGGAAGTCGGTGTCGGGGAGTCCAGCACCTTCAGGACGCAGCTCAGTCCTTCGAGGGGAATCAGCTTCCGGGTAAACATCACATCCAGCGAGATGATCATCTGGGATCTGTTGATAAGAGAGACGGTAAAACAAAGCTCGACTGGATTTTAAGTGTGTGCAGGTACGTGCTGTGTACATGAATACAGTAAGAAAATCAGTGGACTGATACTTACTGTCACATCCAGACAGGTCTCAGCTCTGTAGTTGTTGTTGGCTCGACCACATCTGAAAGAAGAAAACTGTAAAACTGTCTGTCCTTCTTTAAATAAACTACCTGCATTCAACATGTATTTTAGCAAACATTTTAATGCTGATATTTGTGTTTATTAATTTTACTTCTTTTAATTCTGATGACTTTCAAGTGGTCATAAAGTGAAGTTTACATAACTCTCTAAAATCTGATACGACAATGTGATCATTTTAGTTTCTTTGGATAAACTGGAAAATATATCATCAGGAAAATAAAAACACACAAACCTGTTTAAAGTGATCAGTAGAACCAAGATAGTCTTAAAGCGAGAGAAGATTCACATCTGGCTAAAAGCGCATACCACACACACACACACACACACACACACACACACACACACACACACACCTGTTGTAGTTGGCAGTACTTGAATTCTTCCACAGAAACTTGCAGTATTTATTGATGTCTCTGCTGAGCAGCAATGGACCCAGCCCTCTGTTCACTATAGAAAGGTCAACAGGTTATGATCGTACATGTTAGCCCGTTTGTGTGTGTGTTTGTTCACCTTCAGGGACACATTTCAGACTAAGGACCAGTTAATTGGGGACAGCTTGTCCAATTAGGGACAAAAGCAATTTCCCCACTTGGAAAAACAGCTGATATCAGGGTCAGTAGTTAAGGTTGGGAAGCAGTAGTTATGGCTAAAGTAAGTATACGTCTCCAGGAAATGAATGCAAGTAATGTCCCCAAAAGTGACACAGGTAAGTGTGTATGTTTCACCTGAAAGTGACGAAGACACCATCCTCACAGCCTCCTCCACCGCTGCCTCCAGCCTCGCTTTCTCAGCCTCTGATAGGCCGTTGCTCTCCACTGGGATCCAGATCTGGATCCTGATTGGCTGCTGAGAGGCTGGAGTGGGCGGTGCCATCGTTATCAGGCGTCTCCCCTGTGTCACCGATAGGCCACACAGAGGTGATGCCTCGGGTCCCGGATGATTGGTTTGCCGCCCAGAGCTTAGCGGGGGCTCTTGCCCGTCCTGGGCTCCGAGTCTGGGCTCGGTGGGTGGGCTGTCTGGGTGGAGGGGTGCAGCTCGGACCACCCTGGCCTGGGCCTGAACCTCGTCGAAAATGCACTTCTGCAGGGCTCCAGTGAGCTCCACCATTACCACCAACATCCCCACCCAGAGCCGCTGGGATGGAGGTAAAACCATAATTATAGCTGTGACCTATTTCAGGGTCACAGCGAGGATGATTAGTAGTTGTTTGACATTATAGACGAGGAGCTTTGCTAAGCTGCAGCTCATGGGAGCCTATTTGGATAGATGGTCTCATGTTGGCAAATAAAACATGCATAGATGTAATAAAAATATTAGGGTTAGGTGGAACTTATGACCTCAGTATTTCTACAATTCTGTCCATAATTATGCGCTTGTGTTGTACGTAATGTCAAACCACTGAATGCAAAGATGACTTTTCAAGCACAACAGAAAATAAACTAAATGCTATATTCATTTCATATCGATTAAGTTAAAGTTCTTATTTTAAAGTCACACATCAACAGTTTGTTTAGCTTACTTGTATCATGGCCTTCGCCGGTTGTACTTGACATTGTAAATATTAAGCGTTGGTCCTAATGACGCATTAGTGAGATACAAATAAATGATATGCTGTACAGCCAATGAGGTAATTTAAAAAAGGTAGATGTAATGTTGTGGACTCAAACAGTCAGATGCCTGTTTTCCACAAATATGAAAACACATCTCAAACCATCATAATCTTTCAGGTCGTTGTATCAGTCACATTTATATGAGGCGTAAAGCTCTGCTATGAGGAATAAGGACGTGTGTCTGCTAGAGCAGCTGTTAAATATAGAACAGATTTCAGCTCCAACAATCACTTTCCTGCAGCATTAATGAATTAAACCAAAAGTATTCATTATGATTACCTTCTCATGACCACGTGTAGTCTCAATCCTCGATGGCAAACAGCTTCATTTTCTCTGCATTCACCTTTTATCCTGAACACAGGCAGCGATGATCTGCTTTTCTTCCAGAACAACCACTGAACCACCCTGTTAGGAGTCTGTGAATGTCTACGGGACTTTTGAATACAAAGCACAATGCAACAGCTCTGGCATCCCTGTTAAGGTGTCAGGTGTGTTTCCACCCACACGACACACAAAAACACACAATACCCAACACCTAAAAGTGCAAATCGTTTTAATCTCAGCCACATTTCTTACTTATATACAGTGAAGTTGACCCTAACAAACCATAAAATCACTTTCTCTCTTATTTAACCTCATTAAATTGCGAATTTAAAACTTCCGACATCGACCCAAATACATTCAACAAAGCAAAAAAACTTAAGAGGAAAAAAAAAAAGTAACTTGCTGAAATAAAAACACCATAAAATGTACAATACAAATGGCACACCACAAGTCTGTTGTGTCAAAATGTGACAGAATGCGATCGGTTCCCGATCGCATTCTGTCACGATCAAGGGTTGAAGCTTCAAGTTATTTAGTGAATTCATCACGAGGGCGCCTCATCGACACTAGAGACATACACACACACACATACACACACACACACACACACACTAAAATCAGGCACCGAAGAGATTGTCTTTTGACACATTTGCTTCTGTAGATTACATACATTCACTTAAGTGTGTGTGTGTGTGTGTGCACTCGGAACACAGTTACTGTATGTCGCAATCAGTGTGCACTAAAATACGGGTCCCAAAACATTATTGCCAGCTTGCAGAGTACATGCATTGTTATTTTTATTCACGTTATAATAAAGCCACTGATGTGTCGAAGCGTGCCGTGAGAGAAACATGTGCCTCCGTGTGTTTTGGTTTTGCGGTGTGTCGACGGGAAACTCCTCAAAAAGGCACTTAAATAGGGGAGATGAATTATCTTCTGATTAAGATCATCTGTGAGAAAAACACGAGACTGGATGCGAGTGGCAGAAGTATGCAGAGACAATCTACGGACATACCCCACTGTTAATGTAAGACTAAAAACGCATATGCATTCACACAGTTGCAGCCATACAAACGCAATACTTTCCATCGAACCATTCAATCGGACAGCAGCCTGCCTCAGTTTTCTGGATAGGGAAGATCTGTGCAAAAGTTTACCTTCAATGTGCAGCCGAGCATGAAGCGAGTGCACATCCAGCACCCGCCTACACTTCCTCTCAAACATACAGCCATGCTTTTCGTCTAAAACTGATATCTCGAGGAGGTCTTTAAAAAGTAAAATACTTGTTTCCGTAAGTCAACAAATCCAACTCAAAGCTATTTCAAAAAGGCACCAGACTTACACAGTGCGGGCGAGTCTCCTGTGCTTCAGTTCAAACAAATGTGGAAAGACTGGGTTTCAGTTTGTATCAGTGAGTGAGGGAGATAAAAAAGGAGGGGCGTGTGGGGGTCACTGGACGGGTGAGGAAGTCATTCAGGTGAGCATGGGCACGTCGTCCTCTGAAGTGGTGTCTTCAGACAGCGGGATAAGCAGCACCTCGTCGTCTGAAGAGGACGAGGAGAACGAAGGGGAGGCGGAGAGGGGCATGGAGTTGGCGGAGAAGGCCGAGGGCGAGGCTCTGAAGAGGGAGATGCTCAGGCCCAGCGTGTGGAAGATGGAGGCCAGAGAGGGGCTGCTTGGGGGCACGGCGACGGAAGGAGTGTGGGGGGTGACCGGGCTTGGAGCTGGGGGCGCGTACGGAGGTGGAGGAGGGGAAGCGGCAGGCGACAGCGGCGGGAGAAGAGGCGGTGCTTCCTGCTGCTGCTGCTGCTGCTGCTGCTCCGACTGACCCAACAAGCCAAGTTTCTGAGGCACCGGCTGGTTGACGGCCTGCACGGCTGACGAGGAGCTGGAGTGAGCCGGTTCCTGTCCGGAGGGAGCGGCATCCGACTGCTGCTGGCCGGAGCTTGACGTCTGACTCGGCCGGGACGGAGGTCTGGGGATCAGGCCCCACCTCCTCATGCGGCGAACGGCCCGGCGGATGAATCGGGGCCTGCGTCTGCGGTGTGGGGAGTTGGCGGCGTCCTGACGGAGGAGCTGGAGAATTCCCCTCAGAGAAAGAGACGAAGTCTGAGAAGGAGGAAGATGTAAAGTAAGTAAGTGGAAAAGAGCAGTTAAAACACCCTCTACAACTCAAGCTCGATACCCTACCAATCACCAACTAATAACAAAGCTCCGCAGAGTGACCCTGCATGGCAACAGCACATCTTAACACTCTTTCCACTTCAGCCCGCAGCCTGCTGGGGATTAATCACAGCTGATAAAGTGGATCACGTGACGTAAAGAGAGATAAAACAAGAGCTGCTATAGATTACAGTGTGCTCTGCTCAACAAAGCATTGTAGCCTCTTTCCACATGAATGTATTGTCAATGCGCTCTACTTTCAGTTTATAGGACAGTTTTCATACTATCCTCTATAAAGCATTCGTTATGGTCCTTTACAACTCTGGGGGAGGTGTTTACTATGGCCTTAAATCCAGGTAGTAGGATTTTACAGTAAGCTGCCAATAGATTAGTCTCACCCTGTGTCTTGTGTCTCAGGAGCTTTGGTAGTAACCATCAACAAATATCCTCCGTCACTCACGCAGATAATAATTTCATAGAAGTATGTAAATAGAAAAAAAAAAATACGCCAAAACGAGCTGTAGCGTTTGATGGGACGCTGTAGTCCAGACAAAGTCAGGAGCTCTTTAATCATCCACTGGATGGATTTATTGATCATCAGATAGCAGTGAACGACTTCCAACACGGTGCATCCCAGCATGCCGTTTGGTGCCCGTTGTCTCCCTCACCTCATTGGGGTTTTCTGTGGGGAAGTCCTCCACTGGCGGGATGATGCCCTGTGCGATCAGCTGACCGTAGGAGGGCGGAGCCTGCTGCTGGATCAGCTCTGCTTCCTGGCGGCTGATTGGTGAAAACAAGCTGCAAGACACAAACAGACAGACACGTTAACACACACACACGCTTTACTTTCTTCTGTCAGCACATTTTCTGAAATTAAAAAGTACGACACAGTAGAAGTGGCACTCAAAGCAGTTACCTGTACTCCCTGGTCCTGAGCGAGTACAGCTTACAGGTGCAGCCCATGGCGATAACCAGCAGAAGCCCGCAGACGAGGCTGCCCACCGTGGCGGCGGTGATGACCTTGCGCGGCAGGATGACGGTGCAGTTGAGCTCGTCCGTCCCGTCCTTACAGTCCACCTGGCCGTCGCAGCGCCAGCTCTCAAACACGCACCTGCGGACGGGAACAATGGGCCCTTTGTGTGTTAAAAAGAGTGTCGAGGAATCACTTGAGCGAGAGACTCGGTTCCACGCGAAGTCTCATCCTGAGGCGCGGTATCATAAAACCACATGATTGTAAAGCAGTCGTATGATGGCACATGATTAGAGACTGTAACAGTGTTTGAGGCTGTGTGAAAATATGTGATGTAAGAATCAATTTATAAGCTACTGAAGGAGTTGAAAACCAATTTTACTCAAATATTGTTGCTGAAAATATGTCTATCATAGTTTCTATTATATATTGTGCTTATTATGGGAAAATTTAACATGACTGAATATGAGAAAGTATTTATTTTTCTCTCATTACACAGAGTTTAGGTTTCATACTCAAGAAAAATCAATTAGTGTCACATTTTCACACACCCTCTGACTCACACACTTGCGTTATAACCGAGACACACCTAGCAGCACTGATACGTAACTAACCGAACAGTGAAGACACAAACCATTGTAGTTCATTTGACAAAACAATCTATAAAACAACCAACAATTACAGCTGAACAGCTTAAGGAGAGACTGTTTTGTCAGCAGCTGCTTCGAGAATAAGCCTCATCAACATCTACAGTTACAAATGAGCAAACTCAATCTCCTGATGAAGACTGTGAGACGGTGATAAATCTGTCAGGATGAACATCTTTTCAGTCTGTCACACACACTAACCTGTCGCTGTCACAGTGAAAGGTCCCCGGCTGACACATGGTGCAGTCCCTCTCGTCGCTGCCATCGGCGCAGTACAGCTGGTAGTTGCACCGCTCCGTGACCGGGTAGCACACTGGTCTGCCGGCGAAGTGGCTGGACGGCACCGCTCTCTGCCCCGCCACTCCGCAGGCAAACTGGTTCAAACCGCAGCCCCTGCAGCCCTGCTCGTCCTTCCCCGTCTCGGGACAGTCCCATTTCCCATCGCAGCGTTGCTCCTGGGTGAAGCACCCCCCCGCCGATCCCCCACAGCGGCCCTCCCAAGGGGGGCAGTAGGTCCCGACGTGGAACGTTGCGTTGAAGCCGTTTCCCTCTGAGCCGGGAAGAGTCTCGTATGTCATCGACAGCAGGCCGCTGTGGGACTCGACTTGGATCGATTTGTAATTGGAGGCGCTGGTGATCTGTCAAGATGCAGGAAGGGAACATAGTGTTACCAAAAGCTCTTTTAAAAAGGGTTTGGATACATTTCTTAGTTTAAAATAACTCACAATTTTGATGACGTCTCCTTTGCCTTGCTCTCTGTTGTACACGGAGAGTCTGTCCCCGGGTCCCAGCACCAGCTGCTGCAGGTCCAGTCTCAGTGGCCTCGAGTCCTGAGGGTCCAGCGTCCAGACACAGAACAGCGCGGGGCCCCGGATGGTTGGAGGGGAGAAGGTCCCGTAGAAGGTCTGGAGGAGGCCTCCGCAGGGCCACTCGATGGGGGTGGGCGTCACTACGAGCTGCCTGGGAGTCTGAGGCTGCTCTCGATCTACCTGCTTCTCCTCGTCAACCTTCTCCTTCATTCGCGCCCAAATATCAGCTTCAGAATCGATCATGTAATGTCTCTCAGAGTCCCGATCGTAGTTCTTCTCCGAGGACGCCTCTGCCTTGGCTTCTTCTGCCGGTGAGATGGCGTACTTTGGGGGTTCAGGGGTCTCCGCTTCTTCTTCTTCATCACAGCCCTGTTCATCGGAGCCGAGGCCCGCACCTTCGCCGAGGCACTCCACCCGACCGTTACAGCGCCAAGAGAAAGGAAGGCAGCGCCCCCGCCGGCACTCAAAGGATGTTACTGGGCATTCGCCAGAGTCTGGATGTGTAGAAACAGAAGGGTATAAAAAGATGGTAACAGAGCAATTAAGATATATTACTACATGGTACACCTTGATTTAAGGGGCCAGCACTTTGACTAAAGATGTTTAAGAAAAAACAAACGCATTGCCATCGTACCTCTGGCGTAGCTCAACAGAAAAGACGACACGGGGAACTGATGTGGGAAGAAGTGGTGCATCACTGTAATATTTCCCCCTGGGAACTCCATTGGTTGCGGCAACTTGGAGCCACAGAGGACAACCGGCTCACTGCCAGCTGAGGATTTTATAGACACCCACTCCTTCCTACTACACGGTGCTGAAAACTGTGAAAAGCTGAGAAAGGGATTTGGATTAATGATCGGTGAAGACTTAATCTCACTTGCATAAAATTACAAAATTAGACAACTGTGAATCCCTCTTTTCTATGGTGTCTATGTTCAGCACATCTCATGTTAATATTACAGAAAGTGCCTTTACCTGAGAACGATGGGTTCTTCTTCCGAACCCTTGATGATCCAGCCGTCACAGGTAGAGCCGAAGTGGTAGGACCAGCTGCGGTAAGCAGAACTCCTGATCTCCCCCACTTTGTTGTCCAAGACCTGGAGGGAATGCCCACAGCGAGCTGCGACACAGAAGAGCAAAAAAGGTTAAGAAACCTTGAATAAGCCTTCCATAACATGAGATACAGTGCTGATTAGTTTGTTTCCTTACTGGAGCAGAGGGCCGGCTCAAACCGGCTGCACGCTGCGGAGGAAATAAGCAAAAAGCAGAACACGTCAGGCTCTGTGTTTTATCACAGATCGTAAACGTTGTGCGATACGAGACATGCAAACACGACCTTTGCCTGATACACATTTAAAGTAGGCACCTCAGGTAGATGCACAGTCAAAACACACTGATGAGTTCACTCACCTGTTATGGTGAAAACTAGGAGGGCACGGATGCCGTACATGACTGTCATCGTGGTTAATGCTTCGCCTCTAAAATGTAAAAACTGAAGACTTAAAAAGGGTAAACAAACGTCAGAGAAGTGCCATTTTTGGGAGGTTTGTTCAGCAAGACTTCATCTGTAAAGTGAAAGAAGAAAAAGTTAGACCTGTTTGTCAACCATAAAACAGACTCATGATGTTATTACTCCCCTGTGAACGATCATGACAATAGATTAGTAATTTAAGTCATAATTTCTTTGTCTTCCATGTTTCTAAATTAAATATACTTGGATTTTTAACCATCCATTTGTGTGGCACTCTGTTTCAGCCAATTTTTTTGGGATTAATCTGCTAAAGTGCTCCTGCTTTAAACATATTTACTAGATTAATAAATATAACTGTGACTAATTTAGTCAAAAAACCGAGGTACTTTACTTCAGGGCAATATCTCTGGCCCCAAAAATGTGAGTATTGGTATGTACAGTAATATCCCAAAACAATACATTACTGTTATGGGTATCGTTAGCGGTGCCTCTTGAAGTTATTGGACATTGTGTTGTTAGCGGTGCCTCTTGAAGTTATTGGACATTGTGTTCTCTCTCTCACACACACACACACACACACACACACACACACACACACACACACACACACACACACACACACTTCCTTCCCATAATCTTCTCAACAATGACGCCAGGAACCATTTCCGAGACGAAATCGTCGCCACACAAATAGTTTCAAAGTCTGCCTGTTATTCCCAGTAAAGTAAAACTATGAAACAGCCGTAACGCCTCGTGTAGTTCCCTCTAAGTTTAGACAACGTCCCGAGAAAACGTTACGAGATAGTTTCGGTTTGAGTCACGAGAGCTTGAATCGCTAGCTAGCCTCCAAGCGAGCTAGCTGCTAATGCTAACATCCTCACTTTTGTTTTCGTATAAAACGCTTTTTTATAGACGGAGACACTACGAGAAAATGTCTCCGAGCACGACACGGAGTGTTTTAGTACCCGAAAATATCACAACATGTAGGTCAGAAGCGGCAAAAACATAATAAAAAATATTTTTAAAAAAGGGGACAAGAGCCCAGTACGTCACCATGTCAGTCGGCCTTTCTTGTTGACAAGTTCTGATCTACTTCCGTATATTTTAGCCCGTGACAAGGGGGGCGGGGGGGGGGGGGCGGGGCTTAATTGTTGTTGTTTTTCGTTCATAAAACTTAACATTTCTGTGCAAATTAAACGTTTTATACTGAGTACATGCGTCAGTCACAATACTGTACATTCATATTTTTTATATTCTGAAAGGGCGGATAATGTTAGTGTGAAATGTTTATTTCTAAACACAAGGTGTCAGTATCGGTTAGTACAAATATACAACATTAGTTTTAATTCACAAAAATGTGGTAGGAACCTACATTTATTTTAATTTTATGCTAATTTATCATTCTAATCCACTGAATTTCAGCATTGGAAGAAAACATAAATCCTTTACATAAAGACATGTCATCAGACATTTCATCCAGACATGTTTTATGATATATGCTATCATGAGTATACATGTACTTTACTTAAGCACATTCATAAAGAGTATCAATACTTAACACCGCTATCCTGCTTTGAATATGAATGCCGGGCTGATGTTTTTTCCATTAAAAATGTTTAATTACCTCACTGAAAATTCCTAAAATTACACCTCGACCTTCTCCTCCTCCCTGAATGAAAAATCCAGATGATTGTGCAAATATTTTTCCATTTTAAAAAACGTCAGCTGCTGTATGCAAGATGTCTTCTGCTTATTATAATATCTATTGTGCAGCGATCTCTTTCTGATTGATACATGAATGTTGCTAATTTACTTTTCAAAGAAACGGGTAGCAATGTCTCTTGCTTTATAAATTGAGTATTGAAATGTCTTATTGACATTTAGAGTAAAGATGGATATGGCTTTTACTTAGTTGAATGCAGAAAATGTGTCTTTTAGGCTAAAAATAATAATAATTTAAAACAAGTGAAGCAATGTCAATTTCTGTGCCAAATCACACAAATTAAAAAATATTCAAATCTGCCTTTCGTGTCGTTGAGTCTCTTCAGATTGGCATCTGTCTCAGCGTCAATAATTGGTACACTGATAAACCTGGTCAGCCATGAAAAAGAAATGACGTCTGCACATCTGGAGGAGGACCCAGAGGAAAATCCATCTCTCTCTCTCTCTCTCTCTCTCTCCCTCTTTCTCGCTCTCGTGACCACGTCCACACGCGCTCCAGACAATCCTTCCAGAGGACAGGAAGCCAAACTATGAAGCTTTAGCGGACACCAGCTGAGCGTTTGTCACCGATACTTGTCGATTTTTGGCATTTTGTTGATTGTTTTCAGCTCAGCTCTGACTTTAAGGGGAGTCGATTTTGTGCAGAAAACCTGTCCAGTGCGCTCCAAGTGTCCATGTGGAGTTTCATGCCATGTTTTAAAAAGCACAACGGAGTAGCATCGATCGATTTTGTATCATTTTTATTTTTCGTTGTCTGCTGTCAGGACGGCGGGACTTGTGTAGTAAATAGTTTTTTCTGAACGTTTTTTTTCGGGGCAGTTTGCAGATAGAAGAATGCTGCCCCAGATCCTCACCCTGGCCTGTGGTCTCTGCTGCTTTGGTTTTACCTCGGTCACTGCGAATATACTAAAAGCTGAGGTAAGTCTGATGGAAAATCATAATGTATGCCCTTTAAACAATGCAAAGTGATCCACATTAGGTTTGGAAGTTTGTCATATGAGCTGGTATGTGTAAACAACTTAAAATTTACATTTTGACAATAATCCTGGGGGATATAAAGTGTTTTGCTGCAGAAAGCCCCAAAAAATTATCAGATTTTTTAAAAACTCTTATTGTATCACTACAGGAAAATAAAGTTTCTGATATCACTGATATCTGTAGGGTCTTTCCAATGTTTATAGCTTTTTTTTTTCCTAATCTTGCAACAGCCCGGGAGGAACTGTTTATGTTCCCGTGTTTATTCTGCCTCCCTCAAACACTCCCGACGTTTATCTTTCTGTAATAAGAGCTGGTTAAAAGACGCCATCTGTAACACGAGATGTAACTTCAACCAGAGGAAAAATGTCATGAGTCAAAACTCTTGTGGCTTGTGAGGGAGGAGATCCAGCCATGCAGGGGCAGTGCCCAGTTTGGAAACCTCAGCTGAGCTGCTTTGTTCTGAGAAAAAAAAGGGGGGTAGTGGTGGTTCGGGGGGAGGGGGTTAATGATTTTCATCTGCCTGAGGAGACTTGCAGGGAAGCTGGTCTGCATTCACAACAAGCCGGACATGAGTCGCTCCATCAAGGGAGACTGACGGCCTCAGGCTGTGAAGCCCCGGCCTTGAGACACTAAAGTGCAGTTAAGCCTTCAACTAAACAACATATTCTGTCACCAGGTCGCATGCAGCTTCATAAATGATTGGTTACGAGCACCCTTGGGCGCCTCCGTGTCTCCGCTCATTTTACATTGACTCCGTTTGTTCTCCCAGAGGTCATAAGTGTGTTTGATGTTAGTATTTAAACAGTGCCTCATCGGTATTCAGTCATACTGCCGGGAACTGCACATACAAGGTGTTTCTTGGAGACAGGATGCACCACTAAAAGGCAGCTGTCACAGGAAATTGATTCACGGAGCACAAAAAGTCCATCACCTACAACTTAATTAAGATATACAAGAGTCATAGATGTGGTTCTGCATGGACAGGATGCACATAGGAGCGAAGGAGGGCCTTTAGTCACTGACCACACAGTTGCTGGCGTGTGAGTCAAGCCAGACGTGGTGGATAACTCAGAGAGTCAGACGGTTTATAAGACGCCACAGGCGAACACACCGACACGGTGATGAATGTCTGTAAACAACGTGAGAAAACCGGACTGTTTACAGCTGTTTATAACACCTCTAATATCTATCACCTCAGTGCTGAAATGATGAGGACCCCACAGTGCAGGATTTAATCAGATACATGTTGTGTGCACAGCGCTGCGAAGCTGTCAGACATAGCACTCATGCTGAAAAAGGATAAGAATCAATTATGGGTTCAGGATTACATCACCTAAATGCTGTTTATGAACCCTGTGATTAAAAGATAGACTGTGTGTGGCGAAAGCAGCAAATAGAAACTGAGACAAAACAACAACTGAGTGACACAAATGTTTAATTTAGGTTTAGTTGACGCTCCGTTGAAGGGATTCAGGGAGTTGAGAAAGCAGAAGTCCGACAGAGAAACTTGAGTTTAGAGGAATTTTGTGGTTTATCAGCGCTGCTCAACATCTGAACATCCCTCGCTGACTTCACTCTGACAAAGTAAACCCACTTAATCCACGCTGAGTGAAAGGAGAAGCAGCTCCACCAAAAGAGAAATAACACATCCACTATTCTCTGAAAATGACTTCTGGTGAAGCGGAGCACCTTTGCGGCCCCCGGGCATCTGTTTTCATTCACCGCTTTTGCCTTGTCTAACCTTTCTTTACTTCAATGAGGAGCTCAGTGAGACCTGGTGAGCAAAGGAAGTGGGCAGCAATGAAAACAACAGTTTCTGTTCTAAAACAGGATCTCTCCATATCTGGCGAAAAAACCTTCTGGAGATTTCCCGTCGCCATCTGGAGACACATGTCTCGTGATCCGCTCAAAACACATCTGGGTTCAATTCTCTTTATCTATACCAGAGTGGCTGTTGATGTAGCATCAAAAGAAAAAGTTTTGCTTGAGACAGGCAATGGCTGTCACTTAAAAGATGTCAAAATAATCAGCTGGATCGGCCTTAATGAGACACTGATGGACTTCAAGGGAGAAAGGGAGCTTATCTTTGCAGCTACACCCATTTTCTTGGGTGTAGGGTTTGGTTCAAAGAGAGGAAGTTTCCCACCAAGATGTTAGAAGTGCAGGTTCTGAAGATGCAAGTCTTAGGTGCTCAGCTGGTTGGATTCAATTTCATTTAGGCCAGATGTGCTCAATCAAATTCAGCTTACAGGCTGGCCACTCACCTGAGGTAGAGAGCTCTCTCTTAGCATTTCATGCTACTTTATACTTCTGTTCCACTACATGTCATCATGGACATATTGTACTTTTTACTGCACAACATAATTGATTATTTAATCTTATAAAACTGTCATAATCTACCCAAGTATAGCTTGTTATAGCCTGTATTTACATGATCACTTTCATTACAAATTCAACTCTACTTACTAGCTTTTGGAGCCTTGACTTCATCGCACAGTCTTCATCAGCTGATGGAGTTTAGTCAGTTGTAATGGAGACGGCACAGTTTTCGTCACATGGTCCAAGTTATTGTTTCCTCGGTGTTGCTCCAACTTGCGGCCAGCTGCAACATTAAAACGAACCAAAACTTGATATTGCATGATTAATATTAATCATACATACTTCCTCCATCAGTGCTAAAGTGTCCTGTATCTTAATGTTGTAACTTACTCATAAATACATTTTATTCTATAAAGATTCATCAGATATTATACGCTCCTTTTATATTTGGTTTGTAAAAAACTAAAGCTGTCAAATGCAGTGCAGTAACAAGTACAATATATGCCTTTGAGTAGAACTAGAAGTACACTCAAAATAGTGTTTATGTGCAGTACTTTAGTAAACATTGCCAAACAAGCAATGTCTGTGTTAATTACCACTCCAGTTGCATCACTGTCACCACAGAAAACGTATTCATGTACCAGTACCCGTTGGCTTGCATCAGCTTCACGAAGCAGAATAAGTGACTTTAATTGACCTGTTTGACCCACTAGAAATGTAAATGCAGAAAAAAAGATATGGCGCGGTGCTGCTGTGAGTGCTAACTGGGTCAGAGACGCCAAGAACTGAAGGCAATGTGAGATTCAGCCACTCATGAGCAGAATTCTCTGTTTTTTCCGTTGGCACCGAGCGAGAGGAACAACTGACTCAGTCCCTCAAATTTAAATTCAGCCGAACCTCTCTCTCTCTCTCTCTCTCTCTCTCTCTCTCTCTCTCTCTCTCTCTTCTCAGTTCTTTTTTTACCGCTCTTCTAATGTCTTTAACGCTCCTTCGCTAATGTAACTCTGCACTTTAGATCATCTTCTTCTGTCCTTTACCTTCTTGTCTGTGCGTTTTCTTTCTTCATTGCTGGTGAGATTTTAAAGGCAGGAAATAAAGCATCCAACTAACTTGTGTGTTAGTAGTGTTTTGACACTTGGCAACAATGCTATACACAGAAAGACGGCCTTTTCTGCAGCACTGAGTGAACACCTGGTTAAATATACACAAACTCACATCCTTATCTCTATTTAAAGTTTCTTTCAGTATATTTTGCATAAATGCACACAAGCGCCCACGTGATGAATGTTCAGACAGTTTCACTTCCTCAGAAATTTTTAAAAATTTTGTTTATAACTCTTGTAGGAACTTGTTGTTTTTGATTTTTTTTCACAGTGCATCCGGAAAACAAATTACAACGAAGTCTCATGTGGATGTGACTAAGAGTGTGTGAGAATAGGTGGCACCCACATGTCATGTGATGGGTGACGGGACATTGAGACATCACATCAATGCTTCCCGGCATCACGGTCATATTTTTGGAATTTTTACTCTCTGGATTGAGTGCTTTTGTGTTGTGGAGAACATACTGGGAAACGTCGCAGGGGCCCTGAACGCTCCAGGTTGATTGTGTTTCAACTAGTTCGTGCTTAATTAATTAAAAAGATTGTATCCAGAAATCGACTGAAGTATGTTCTGCTGTGTTTATCATGAGGTTGTAGATTGAAGAGGATATCTGTGTTAAAATTTACACCTGGTACTCAGCAGACCAGAGCGCCTGTAGTCAAATTACCCCTCAGCAAACTAGAACCATGGGGTCCTGTTCTAGCTTAGAAAGGTTACACAGATTGCACAGAGTTTGGGAGGAATGGAGGGTAATTAATGGGGGCCCAGCAGCTCATTGTTGCCCCTTGCAAGCTTAATACGGCCATGTTGAAGTACGCTTTTAGGATTTAGATGTCACAAGATTCTGATTGTTTTTGAGAAGACGAGAAGACTGAGAATTCAGAGCTGCAAGCTGATGATTTTCATTATGTAATAATCTCTAGATTGGTTTCATAGAATGTAAGTAAATGGTGACAAACAGCCATCAGAATTTCCCTTGAAGCCAAAAGCGACATATTTATGTTGCCTATTGTGTCCAGCCAGCCGTCCAAAACCCAAAGAGAATTTAAGATGAGGAAAAGCAGCATATCCGCACATTTAAGAAGCTGGAACAGTTGAATGTTTGCTTAAAAAATGACTTCATGATTATAGATGATCAAATTCTGTACACTTAAGTAATTGCGTAAGCTCTGTATAACATAGTAAGGTCATAGTTGGGTTGCACAATCCACCGAAACAACCTTCCATCAACTTTTCATCACGCTGGTTGTGTTTCAGTGTCTGTGCATTATACAATCAGACCTCATGTCACTGTACACACACACACACACACACACACACACACACACACACACACACACACACACACACACACTCAGGGCTGTGTTTACCAAACCAGCAGCCAGCTCTTTGACCACACATGGCCGCGTAGCGAGCTACCTAGCTACTCAGAGGCCAACAATACCAGCCATGTACAAGTCTCAATAAATAGAAGCTTTGATGGTGGCTGCTGGGAGTTCCAGGGAGGAGAGGTGCATGCTGGGATACCTGGCGTCTCAACCGGAGGTGGTGGTGGCTGTGTGTGGAGTAGTTCGGGACGAGGGGGAGAGAAGTGGAGGTCTTGTCGGTGTGGGGGAGACTTTTCAGGGGAGTGTTTTTATAGAAGCAGACACGTCACCACACTGGAGCCACAGGACACACTAGCAGCAGTCAGCGGAGAGGCAGAGAGAGTAAATTTGGTTGGTGTTACAGGCAGATTGACTCAGAGAGAGTCGGGAGGGTAAATTAGATTAATGCTTAAATAATCCAGAAGAAATTGTGGGGGTGGGGGGGGTATGCAGAGATGGAGAGAAGGGGGATAAGTTGTCTCTCTGCAGGTCGTCATAAGTGAACCTTGTTCTCTGGCCTCTTTGCCCAGCACATGACTAACAGTAGCTGTGTGTGTGCCCAGGCAGTACACGGCCAGGTACTCCTGTCTATGCAGTCCCTACATTTCCATCCCCCCCCCCCCCCCCCCCCCCCCCCCCCCCCACCTCTTGCTTTTCCCTTCACTTGTCGGAGGAAGGCTTGAAGAGCAAAAACATCACTAATGGTGGAATAAGAGAGATATCTGAGGTTGAGATGACGCTAACGAAGGAATCCGGGGTAATTCCACAAAACCTAATCTGTGGTGGAGATAAAGATGTGCGTTAACGCTGTGTGTGCAGATACATAAGTGGAAACACACACAGTTGAAGATGCACTTAAGCTTCTATTACTCCAACAAAATGTGGCCATGAGATGAGGAGAATGACACCACTCTTTAGGTTTGTCCGTTGAATACGGAGTGAAAACTCACAGCCGGTTAGCTTAGCTTAGCACAAAGAGTGGAAACGGAGGGAAACGGCTAGCATGGATCTGTCTAATGGTTAAAATATCTACCGGCAGCTCTAAAGCACACTAGTAATGTGAAGCATTTGGGTCTGTCACGCTTAATTGCCACTGTAAAACCCCAACTCTTCATTTTGACACTTTCCTTTCTGTACTAATTAAACCAACACCTGTTAATTGGTAAGATTTAAAGCAAGACTAGGAGACTTTTGAAAGAAGAAATAATAAATATTTTATACGAATGAAAAGTAGAATTTATAAGCAATAAAACACACGCTTTAACTCAATACATTCAGGTTTTTCAGTAGCGTGTTGATGTTGTTGTACAATAGATATTATAAGTTTATTAACTTAATGGCTCTTCTCTACTAATGCTGAAGTCTTTAGCTCCAGCTCCAGCTACACTTACAATGGTATCAATCTTCTCATCTAACTCTCGAAAAGAAAGCAAATATTTCCCAAATCGTTGAACTATTCCTTTAAGTCTTAGACCACCAGCAGCAGGCAGTGGAAAGAATAGGCGGGCCTTTCATGTGTAAAGATAAATAGTGGTGGTTTTGGTTGACTTGAAGGCAGACAGAGAGAGAGGAGGAGGAGGAGGAAGACAGACATAGACAGGGGGCAGGGAGATCTTAAGCTCAAGCTTTGAGGAACCCAAATGTTGCTTAAAATGTGACTTTTTCCAGCGTTACGACCGCCAGTTGTCTTTGGCTGCGATCGTCTAGACCGCAACTGAAATGACATCAGTGTTTTTTCAGATTGTGTGTTTTATTTGGCTTTCAGTTCCTCTCTCGTTCCTCTTTATGACCCCACAACAAAGTTCCCCCCAACGAGTTCAGCATACATCAAGGGGGCATGCGAGGGTTTTAAGAGTTCATAAACGGGATAATGTCACAGTCACATGAAGAAACGAAAATAAATTTAACATGCTGAGTTACCTCAGTGTGTGTTGGCTGCTGTATGTTAACAAGTCACACTAAAAAAACACACACACACTTTCTCTCCCTTATTCACCGTTTAATCTGTGTGATGCATCTGAGACGCAGGTCTGAACAAGCTCCAAAGTGACTGGAAGTAGACAAACACCCGCAGGTTGACACAAGAGGCCAGTCCCTTCTGTTTTGTCGACTAAGATGTTTTCAGGTGGTTTTTTTTGTTGTTTCTGGCAAGTCTGAATACGAGCAGATTGAGAAACTCACGTTTGTGTTGCAAAAGTCCTGATTCGGCAAATAAAGGATAATTGGTGTGTTGTAGACTTCTTTATCTCACTTAGTCATAGTATTACTATAGGAGTGTTTTACAGGAGTGTTTTATAGTGCGCCCACAAAACAACTCCAGAATGACTATATAAGATACTACAGTGGTACTATTTGAATATAGGAATACCACGGAAACACAAAAAACACAATAGTAATACATTGACGATAACGTTATCATAGTATTACTATAGGAATGTTCTATAGAAACAATATATGATATACAATAGTAATACTATTTAAACTCTAAAGGAAAACAGGAATACTACAACAATCTACATACTGAGTTTTACTGTTGCTTTAAAGTGAGATAGCACTACTGAAAAAAACTACAGTAATACCATATGTGAAAAGCTCTTATTGTACACTGTAGTAATATAGTTTATGGAGTGAAAATCTGAGATTAACCTTTCTGAGGTGCAATTTGTTTGTAATAACCTATCTTTTGGTGCTGTCCGTTCATAATCGTCTCTCTCTCTTGTAGGGTTGGCTGCAGCAGTATGGCTACCTGCCTCCAGGTGATGTCAGAGCCCAGGCCCTCCGCTCGCCAAAGTCCATTGAAACAGCGATATCAGCCATGCAGAGGTTTTACGGTTTGGCTGTCACCGGCTCCATAGACTCCAACACAATAGAGTGAGTCCTGATAATTTAAGAAAGCGAGGTATCAATAAATGTGTCCTTCGGTGGAGTGTGAATATTTTGCACAGTTAAGAACTGGGAACTTTATTTTGCTGTGGCCAGGGCGATGAGCCGGCCGCGGTGTGGCGTCCCAGACAAGTTCGGCCCGGAGCTGAAAACTAACCTGAGGAGGAAGAGATACGCGGTGCAGGGTCTGAAGTGGGACAAGTCAGAGGTGACATTCAGGTACATGCCTACGCGGATCAATATTTTGGCTTTTGCTCCTGAAATCTCACATGTGAACATGATTTATTATGCATGTTATGATACACAACTAATTTTCAAATATTCATAGTGCTTTTTTTTGTCAACGCACCAGTCCAAAACCTAAAGATATTCACTCGTACAGTCGTGTTGACAGGCTTTTATTGTGAAGCCCTAAGTAGCTTTTGTTTTGAAAGGGGCTCTACTTGCTGACTTGCTCCTCTTTAGTGTATTACTGTGCGTCGGCCCTAAATCCGCGTCTCTCCATCCTTTCTCTCAGCATACAGAACTACACCCCAAAGATCGGAGAACAAGCCACGTACGAAGCCATCAGAAGAGCCTTCAAGGTGTGGGAGAGCGTGATCCCGCTCACCTTCAGGGAGATCCCCTACAGCCACATCAGAGGCAAGGTCGACAAGTTCGCAGACATCATGCTCTCCTTCTCAGAGGGCTTCCACGGCGACAGCACGCCATTTGACGGCGAGGGCGGCTTCCTGGCTCACGCGTACTTCCCCGGACACGGCATCGGCGGAGACACGCACTTTGACCTCGCTGAGCCCTGGACCACCGGGAGCCCAGACCAGGGGGGTAAGAGAGAGAAGAGCAGACGGTCACATGTAGACCCTGGAAGAAATTAAAACCAATAAACTAACTGTCATCTTTCCATCTCTCTCTCTCTGAAGGTAATGATGTTTTCCTGGTGGCGGTCCATGAGCTGGGTCACGCTCTGGGTCTGGAGCACTCCAACGACCCCTCTGCCATCATGGCCCCCTTCTACCAGTGGTTTGAGACTGAAAACTTCCAGCTCCCGTACGACGACCGCAGAGGCATCCAGGCGATCTACGGTTAGTTGTTCTCCTAAAGGAAGTGGGAATGTACCGGAGATATCTGCAGTGATGCTCCTCGCAAGCCAATCAGAGCAGACTGGTCTTAAAGAGACAGGTGCGCTAAAACGGAGCGTTTCAGACAGAGAGTGAATACAGGTATCATTCAGACGGACAGTGTGAGAAAAATAAAGTGTTTTTTGAGCATTAAAGCATCTAAACATGTTCTAGTAGAAACCCCAAGTACTAGTATGAACCTTAAAATAAGCATCATATGTCTCCTTTAACAGGGTCTACAGCCATGTTAGCAGTTCATTGAGGCTTATTCACAGTGTTGCTTTGAGCGTGTCAATCAGTTAGAGTTCTAGTCCGTCAATGGGTATGATGGACTACAAAATACACAATATATACAACAAAATATAATATGCAACAGTAGAGATAAGTGCTATGTTAATATCCGGCTTCAGGTATTAAGTCAAACAAAGTATTGAACAAATTTAGATTCTGACCTGATGGTGTCATCTGATTGTTGTTGAGACGTTTCACACAAAACCCCGAAAGTGAACATGATGGTGGCGCTAGAGGGAAAGACAGATGATCACCAAAGTCAGTCGGATTCATCATCTGGGTTCAACGAACGTGTGGACAAAATTTCAAGGCAACCCAGTCCGTAGATATTTCAGTCCGGACCAAAGTGGTGGAATATGTCATTAACCATTTCACACTTCTCTCTCTCACAATATCTTCCCCACAGGAACAAAGTCTGGGGCTCCCCCTCCTCCCCCACCTCCCCCTCGACCCACGAAGTCGTCCACCCCCGACAACGGCCCGGACGTCTGCGAGGGACACTTTGACACCATCGCTGTCCTCAGAGGGGAAAAGTTTGTGTTCAAGGTACAATGTGTCCTCAAACTTTCAAATGAGACGAAATGAATGGTGTTTTGACTCGTGGCGATAGAGAACGAACAGGAGTCAGTCATACCATCAACGATGGCTCTGTTCCATGCAAGTGTCCCAGTAAAATGCATTATTTCTAATCTATGTGTGTGTTTGCAGGACAAGTGGTTTTGGCGTGTGCGTAACAACAAGGTGTTGCCAGGTTACCCGATGACCATCAGTCACTTCTGGAAGGGCCTGCCCTCAAACATCAACGCCGCCTACGAGAGGGACGATGGGAAATTCGTCTTCTTCAAGGGTAGGTTCCATCTGAGATTAGATTGAAACCAGATTCTTTGTGATTGAGTCACCGCAGCTGCTCGAGTGATGAACTTGACGTGTTAGCTCTTACGACTGGTCTTCCTTCATCTCTTCTGATCTTTCTTCTCTGTCTCCCTTCTGATTGTGTCTCCAGGTGACAAGTACTGGGTTTTCAGCGAGTCCAGCATGGACAAGGATTCTCCAAAGAGCCTGAAAGACTTGGGCACCGGTCTGCCAAAAGACAAGATCGACGCTGCTCTCTTCTACACACCGACAGGACAGACGTACTTCTTCAGAAGCAACAAGTGAGTCGGTCCTCTGTTGAGGTTTTACAGCGCACATTTAAAAGTATGTTTCACTCTTCGTGAGTGTAATCGATTTTTGCATTTGTGAAAACAACTTCTCCCTGAAGAGAAGTTTAAACAAGTTTGTCCTCATCTCAAAGGATGAAAGACTTGGAGTACTTCCTCATCACTTTTCTATAAAGCATTGTGGGAGCATTCCTGCCGCACTCATGCATAGATTCAATCTCTTTCCCTTTTGTCCAAACAGATACTGCTCATACTCTTTGCACAGTTGCAGTAACCTGTTACAACTTGTACTTTTACCGTGCTTATCTGTGAAATTGTTTTGAAGGTAGCATCTACATTTCAGTTCTCTGACTCACACTTTGTCCCTCCTGTATGTAATTCAGTGAAAGAGTATTACTGCATACGTGAAAACTAAAAACTACCACGTCATTTTTTGCGCAACAGTAGAAAACCCCACATTCCCAAAAAAAAACAGCAAGGACCTGAACCTTGGTGTTCCCCTGTTGTATGAATATAATCACCCAAAGCTGTTTCTTCTAGGAAATGTTTTCCAACACTGTACATCTTTAACAGTTTTGTGTCTTCGTGTCACTTGCAGGTACTACCGCTTCAACGAGCAGACTCGCACCGTGGACAGCGGCTATCCGAAGCCCATCAGCACGTGGAGCGGCGTGCCGGAACACATTAAAGCCGCCATCATGAGTGAAGATGGATGTGAGTTTTGCTCCCCATTGAACTGATCACGTGGATGTCTAAATCCCAGTTAGAGACAGAAACAACAACAGAAAATTAATTGGCAGCTACTTTGACAATCGATCAATCATAATCTCAAATGTGAGGATTTGCTGCTTTTCTTTCCCATGTGCGATATCAAACTAAATGTATTTGAGTTTTGGAGTGTTGTTCGGGCAAAACATGCATTTTCAAGATAAGAAACCAAACAGTTAATCAGTTAATAGAGATAATAAGTGCCAGATTTGAACTCTTTCTCTCCACTCTCCTCAGCTTACACTTACTTCTACAAAGCCAACAAGTACTGGAAGTTCAACAACCAGTACATGAAGGTGGAGTCCGGCTACCCCAAGTCTGTGCTCACCGACTGGATGGGCTGCGAAGGCGAGGAGCCCAAGAAGGGCCGGGAAGAGGAGGTGATCATCATCGAGGTGGAGAAATCGCAGGGCGGGGCCGGGCCGGTGGCCGTGGTCATCCCTCTCCTCCTGCTGGTGCTGGTTGTGATCACTCTGGGAGCGCTTTTGTTCTTCAGGAAGTACGGCACGCCTCGGCGCCTCCTCTACTGCCAGAGATCCCTCCTGGACAAGGTGTAGACGGAGCGACGGGGTGAATGACAGACTGCCACAGAGGGACAGAGAGAGAGAGAGAGAGAGAGAGAGAGCGAGAGAGAGAGAGAGAGGGCCGGGTGAAGGTGGAAACTGAGGGGAGGAAGAAATGGAAGAGGAGACGGCAACCGGAGAAAAAATAATGGAGGATAGGAGGGGGGGGGACAATGTGTTAAGTGTTGGGTGGTTTGTATGTGCCACAAACGAGAAAAGAAAGAATAAAAGGCCCTAGAAACTGAAATCAGGAAAATGTGTATTTGTATGTTAACTATTTACATGTACTCTGTGTTCAGAGGTTTACCAACGTACCCACAATCTCACATAGAGAAGGGAAATATACAAAGAGACTCATCAACACCTCTCCTCTCTCACATCCCAGGTATTAAAAAGCAAACATCCCCTCCTTCCTTCCTCTCCTTTAACTGGACGACTCCAGCTGAACTGCTGTCTGATTCGCGTCTAACATTGAGATCTGTGATTCACTTTTAGGTTGTACTCAGAAATTCATCACCTCTGTTCAGAGTTTTTGCTCTGAAATACATTTGCTGTCAAAAAAATCTGTTGAGGTTTTATTTTTGAGGGAGTTTGAAATTAGTTAATTTCAACGTGACATTTTTGCTCTGAATCCACTGTTCAAAGTTTTGATATTCGGCAATGCAGTATTTCTTAAAATGTTTTTTTTTTTTTTACCACTAAGTAGGGCTGGGTATCTCATACTTCTCTAGTACTGCCTTAAATGTGTCGACTGCACGTGGTATTAAAAACTGTCAAGTTAGCATTTAATTTCTGGTCATATGCGTAACTTTGTTTACTTATTCTTTAATCAAATAGTTCAGGATTTTACACAAAATTCTGCCAATTGATATTGGTAATCGGTATCGTACCCTCACCAGCATTGAACATTTTAAAGCGATGCCCAGCCCGACTACGAAGAAGATTCTCTCCCATCTGCTAAACACGTTTTAGTCATTATCACCTGCCTCTTGTTTGATGGAGCCGAGAACAACAGCACTTGAACAGTGTCAGTATTGATTGATGCAGACCTCTGAACGCGCACGGATAGGATTTGTGATCAGTAAAACTAGAATCCTTTTTTTTATGTGTTTCAACTGCAACTTGATTCACAAGCATAACTCTTCTTTCAGTGTAAACAGTCAGACGGGAAAAATATTTTTCTTAAAAAAACGTGACGTTTTAACTCAGTTTTCAAACATTCCAGTACATTTGTTGTTGACCAATAGGAGCAGAGCTGCTTGTCCAAACAATGTGTCAGAAAGCGGTACAGTTTCCAACAATATAGTGCAATTTTTTTAATTATTATCGTTGTTATGGGAAATTGTTGTTATTATAAGTATGGTTATTGTTATTATTGTTCTCCTGGTAAAGTTATAGGGACTTTTTTTTTGTTTTGTTGCTTTTGTACATTGTCATTCGGAGTCCTGCTGGACAGAGGCGTAACGTGACAATGATGGAGATGAATCCCAATTTACACTCAGCATGTGATGAATCAGATCAGGGGGCGAAATGTGAGTTCAGGGAGTTTCTTTTTACTCTGAAACACCTGGAATTACAGAGATGTCGGCACAGAGTAACAAGCGATGCTATTTATGAACTTTGATGGTTTGATGGTGCTCAATGATTATTTTTTTTTTTTTACATAAATCATAATTGAAGGTGAATTCATTTAGTTAATAACAATGATAATGGTAATGATATTTATAATGATGATCATATCAATAAAATGGAATGAGATTTTTTTTCTTGCCTGTTTTCACTTTTGTATTTCATCTGATGAAGCGAAGTGAAACTATTTTCTACAATCTTGTGTTGTTGTTTCCTCTCTTCCATGCTTTCACATTCTCTTCTCCAGTGGATTAGCACACAAGCTTTAACGCCTGGGGAAAGAAAAGCTAAATGTTAAATGAAACTTTAAGCCAAACAAGTTTTTTCATGTCAAACTTGACTTCCCAAAAATGTAAAAGAAAAAATCTTTTTTATAGTTTATTATTATATTTATCAGATAACAAAAAACAAATGTAACTAACAATAACCAATTCACCACAACTATTCTGAAGGAAATTCTGTTTGAATTCATCAACAAAAAACAAACAAACTTACTTGGAAATTTCCTGTAATTTCCTGTATGCATGCTTCCATGTAGGCAAACATTCTGCTCTGGTAGCTTTAATTGAGTCCGTTTCTTAACTCCATGCTACATGCTAAAACTACTGTATTGTCATTTGCATAATGTACTTCGCTTTTGCAGTCAGTATCCAAAAACTGATACCATTGTGTTCTCAGAAGGACATGATGCTTACTGTCACTCCCATTTATTACCAGTGTCTGGAAGACGTAGCTTGTTTGGGAGGATTTCATCATTCCAGTTAATTTCGCTTCAGCCTGAGCTGCTGTTGCCAGATTATAACATCTGCTATTTTGTTTTTTGTTTTTTCGGTTTGTGGTCCTCCTCTTTTTCCATTATGTCCCGCTCTGCGGGTCAATCGTGTCAGTCAGTGACAGAAGTTGTTGTCGTCTATTTCACAACAAGTAGTTTTGTTCATAGATATAAAGTATGTAAATGTGAAAGATCAAATGATGACGATTTATGTCAACATTCTACAGACATTACCTGCACTCTGCACAATCAAATCCACAAGCTAAACGATGCAAACGGGTGTTACATATGAATCAGTAATTAAGAAGCAATGCAGTGTTGTACAAAAACAAAACAAAAAAGGAGGAAACAAAGACATTCTGGATACAGTTACATCGCCGCTGGTTGTTTTGGAAATGGAACGCTCACATTTTTCAGAGAAGTTCTGTCCAACTGAGCATCTGGTATATGAAACATCTCAACCTCTCGGCCAAGCCCGGCTGCATGTGTGTGTACTGTATGTCTGTGTGTGTGTGTGTGTGTGTGTGTGTGTGTGTGTGTGTGTGTTACAAAAACAAAACGTTTAAGCCCTGTATGTCTCCACTGGAAATGAATTATAAAAACATGAAGAAAAATTGTGTGACAGAAAAACAGAGAAAGGGAAGAGCGACATGAGGAGGGAAGTAAAACAGAAATGATTTCATAGGTTTGGGGATATTTTTCCCTCTGCACATTTGTATCCAAAAAATCCTTTTGCAAGCAGCCTCCCCCCCTTTCTCCCATTTCCTCACCCACTGCAAAATTGTTCTTTTTATGAGGCTTCAGTCTCAAACCACTCCTCTCACCACAAGTATCTCTGGTTTGTTTTTGCTCTCTTTCTTTCTCTGCCCTTTCCTCCTCCCAAACCCTTTTTCCTCAAACTCTCTTTTTTAACTCTTCACAATCTGTCCGTGTAGCGGTAAACAACAGCAGCCACAAGATCAATTGCTGAAAATCTGGTTGGTATTCAACTACAGTTTAGTCTCTCAAAAACACTATTTTCATGTAAATTACATCAACCACAACACATGACCATAGCACCGTTCCCATTTTTAACTGTTTCCAGTTTTGAAAGCGCTCTGTTGCGATATTACTGTGTAAAAAGAGCCTCATTGATACACCTTTGATCCTGTTTTTGATCAGGTGTTACCCAGTGGAGGTAAAAGGGCCCTTGGGTAAGTGTTCAACAGTGATGTCACAGTGCACTGACACACCCTGAAGTACATTTCTACATCACTGCAGACAGGAGAGAAGGTAAACCAACGGAGGGCAGCTAAAAACAAGCTGGTTTAAAGTTGCTCTTTAACGTGATAAAGAAGATATTTTAACTGGAGACAAAACACCACAGAACGAAGAAAACATTACTTCATACAGACTTTAGAATTAGCTTGATTGGTTGAACTGACTTCAACTATATCTCTCTCTGTCAGAGACACTGTTGAGGTATTCTTGCACCAAGTGCATCTTCATTGGACTAATGAACACTAACCTTTTCTTTTTCTTTTTTACTCACATCTGTTCATCCACTTGCCACCTTTCACTGGCCAAACTGTCTATCTCTCTCTTTCTCTCTGTCTGTCACCCGGTCTTTCCATTTGTCTCAGTGGACCTCGCTCATGAACTGTTTCGGGGACTCCAAACCTCCACCGCTCCACCGGATCACTGATGGATACATAGATGCTGGTGAAATACATTAGAATAGCATTATTACCAGCCAAACATCTGTTCTTACTGGTTCAATTTCTGTAAGTGTCTCAGAGTGAAACACTGAATCTGAATCAGTTTCAGAGTTTAAAATGAAGCACTGTATACTGCGTTATGAACAAGGTTAATAAAAAGTAAACATTTTTAGGCCTGGAGACCAAAAGCTGATATCAACCAGAAATATACACCAAAAATAAATAAAGATTCTGCTTTTTATCCTTTAATTGTCTCTCAACCCTTTAGATTTATTGGATGACTCTTTGTTCGGGTCACGACGTTCAGACGGGGAACTAATGCTATTGGCTTCAGGATTAATTCATTGGCTGTGTCATGTCACCATGTTTCCTATAATTATAACCAAATTGCTTTCTGTAGTTGTTTCCAGAAACCTTCCAGTTTCTTTCTTGAAAATCAAAAGGAAACTGTGACTCCTGTAAAGTTCAATGTTGCCAGAAACTCTTCCTTTGCCCCGCAGCCCTGTTAAAGATGTTACACTTTTAAACTGAAGCGATGCCATCTCTGTGAGCGGAGCAGTCGGACAAGATACGATCGTGTTTGATGTCGGAAAGGATGTTGCTGGGAAATAAATCAAACGCACATTTTTCACTTGATTTTGTCTGTTTGGAGATGTGACCGTGTTTGTCTGCCAAGCATCTGCTCTCCGTCTTGTAGGTCAAGGACATGAACGCAGATGAGACCTTTGGCAGCCATGTTGGCTTCTATTCCTCTCTTTCTCCCCCCTCTCTCTCTCTCTCAGCCATTTTACTGTAGAACTCATACAGCCTGGCTGTGCGGTGCAGGAACAACCATCCAGCTCAGCACTTCTTCTCCATGCCAGGCAGGAAGTGGCCAGGACAGCTGCTTGCAATTCAACCTGAGGCTTTGTTTGGGTGACCTACATTATGCCATTTACTTTCTACTGTAACTTTTTCTAGTGTTGCCTGCAGTGCTGGAATGTACACGTACTCAAGTACTGTACTTAAGTACAATTGTACGGTTCCTGTACGTTACTTGAATATTATCCATGTTATGCTGCTTCATATTTCTACGCGACTACATTTCAGAGGCAAATGCTGCACTTCTAACTGCCTAGTTTCACATTAGTTTTACATAATAAAAACTTGTTAAAAAAAAAGATATATAACAAAAATTGGTCTAGATAGATGATTTATTCCCACGCTAAACTCCTCAGACAGTTTAATTTAAATAACTGTTTGAGGCCCAAATTATATAATATTTCACTAAAAAAGTGAAATCCCCCCAAAAAGTCCAAATATGAATACAAATTTGTGAAGCAGAACTTCTTCAACCTTCCTCCCTTTCCCATAAATTATCTCACGACCCCTCAGATTCATCTTGTGATCCTTTGGATGGGCCCGACCCTCAGGTTGGGAACCACTGGACTAAACTACAAACTGTATAGTTAAAACTAGCTTCACCGCGACAATTAACATTTTTCTGCATAATGAGCACTAGTAAATAATACTTCTGTACATGTACTTGCTGGTACATGTACTCAAGCAAAGGATGCGAGTACTTCTTCATCTCCTACAGAACAAACTCCCCACTTCAGCAGAAGCATTTTAACAAACTGAAATGAAACACGAGTGAAAATAATCTGTCCTGATGCCAAAACATACTAATTCAGTTTTCATAAAAAAAAGCAAATAAATACCGAAAGTACGAAGGAAGCCACGTGGTTTACTGTCCACCCAGCAACAAACAAAGATAATTACGGTCTGCAGAGCCAGTTCTCATACAGTCATGCACAGTTCAAAACATTCAGACTGTGTGATTTGTAAAAAAAAAAAAAAAAAAACATGCTACCCAGGGTGCCCCGTACTCTACAGGAACACCCAGGTCAGGAAGCGGTCTCTGGGAACAGAGATGCTGAATCAGACCCCCTGACTCTGCACCCCCCCCCCATCCCATCCTAGTCACATCGGCCAGGAAGCCCTCCCGGTTTCTGGTCTGCGGGTGAAACTACAGATCCACCCTCACCCTTCGCCCTCCATCCGAGCAGACTGATCCTCACCCAGCGCCCCCTGAAGCACCCCAGCAACCCTCCCTCCATCGCTGACATCTGCACAATAAGCAACATCTGGTTCTCATTTCCCCAAAACCAAAACAACACGAGGAGGAGAGGAAGGGAGGAGGAGGAGGAAGAGAGGTTGTTGAGGAGAAAGACATTCACAGAGAAGCAGGATGTGATAAAAAAAATGGTGCATCAAGAGAAAGAATGAGGAGTCACATTTCTCACTGTTGGTGCATTTGGCAGGTGTGAGGATGTGCGTGTGAATGAATAAATGTCGCCACGCTAACCACTTTTGCATTTCTAACAACAGTTTTTTTTTGGTCTTTAACACCCTCTGTGGTCAGTTCAGTGTCCTCCCACGCAACAAACAGTCAGCTCCTTTGGTCAACTGTATGAAAAAGTCCAGACAAGGAGAGGAAAGGGGGGATGGGGGGGGGGGAGGGAGAGAAAACTCCCATCCCCACAGAAAAGAATCTGCAACTCAGCAGCTAGCAGCCCTAATTACAGTGGGGCTTTGCTGAAGTCTGCAACGAGACAAAGAGAGAGAGAAGAGAAAAAAAGGAGGCAGATGGAGGAGGACGTGAGGAAGGGAGCAGAGAGCAGGGGTGAGGGTGAGGAGAGGGTGACCTCATTCAGTAAATAGTCTGTTTATAAGTCAACGTCACACTGAATTAGTGCCGACTCTACAAAGGCACAGCTGCTCAGCGTCTCTCTGCAAAACGTCCCTTTACACCTTAAATGCGTCCGACAAAAAGTTCAGTTTGATTCTCTTCAAAATAAATCATCAGTGTGGTTATGTTGTTTTAAAAAAAAGATTCTAACAACTTTAAAGACACAAGGAACTGGGATTAGGTTTCATTCTTCGTAGGCGATTTACGTTTTCTGCTTTTAAAATCAAAACGGAGCAAAAGAAAAGTGTTTCTGCAGAATGATTAAGACTTCAGCGAGCTTAAAATTTGATACTCGAAAAGAATATCTCTTTCTATGGGATGCGACTTGGCTGCAGCAAGCTAATCATCTTTCCAGACACCGGGCTGCAGAAAAGCACATTCAAAATTCAGACTTTTTACCCCACGAAATACTGCTTTTAAATGAGTAACGCAAAGCATGATGTGAGCCCAAAATGTAGCTGGAAACACCCCTTTTTATCTTGGAACAGATTTGTCTTCACTCATGCTAATAAAAAACGTGCAAATTGTCAATTATTCTGGTGATGGCGTCACATAAGATTTTCTACTTAAACTTAACTAAGCCGCTTCACCGAGGTGGTCTTGAGCGAAACATTCGTCATGTATTTAGAGTAATAACAATCGAGTTACAACAGCATGCCAAGGTGTGAACTCCCTCTTTAAAACACACTCATACGCAGCAGATCCTGAATCAGTGCTACTTTATGTTTCGCCAGCTTCCCCCTTCCTCTGCCCGCCCGACCCAAACTCCTCTCTGAGCCCAACTCAGGACAAAATGGCGTTTGAGCCGTCACACTGCCTCGCAAAAAAAGGAGAAATGCTGCAATCTAGTGGAAGCTGAGAGACATTAACTCAGAGTGACATATGTAAAATGATCGAGGCAACAATATTTAGAGTATAAATCACAACATTTATTGCAGAAATCCATGAAAAACAAACATGAAAACCCACAAGTCCTCATAAATATATTCAATAAATCACAATAAGGATATGATAACATGTCTAACTTTTAGATGCTTTCTTCATTAGCAACTTCCCTTTAGGTTTGAGTAAGAGAGACTTCCTGTACTCCTCCAGTCGTTTGGCTTCTTCCTGTTTTTCACTCCACGCCTCCATTCCTCTGTCCACCTCCGAGTTCAGCATCACGATACGTCTCTGTGAGACAGAGCAGGAACATGGTTACAGACAGAGTGATGGATGAAACAGACAAGACAAGGAGATATAAAAAAGGAAGATGCTTTAAGGTGTTGATACTCACTGCTAACACTTCCCTCTCTTGCTTTCTTCTCAGCTGTCCTTTCATTAGAGGCGCTGGTCTCCCATCTGTCCCGTTCCACAAACATGAAAAAAAAAAAAAAAGGAAAATTACAAAGTGTGCTACAAGTAGAGCACAACATGGCCACCGCTTTCTCCAACTATTGCAAGCAGGATTTAATAAGAGCAATTACCCTACATGGAAATAACATGAATCCCTGCTGACTGCCTCTTTAAGCGAGCTCTAAATGTGTCCTTTGTTGCTTGATAATACCTCCTAATACCTGAAAGAGGTCAAAATATTACAATACCTGCAAACGACCAATCAGGCAGATCTGTCAGATGGCCGTACTCTGTGCCACTTCGGGCGAGTCCTTGTCTGCAAGCAAACACAAACGTTGTGAAAGTAGAAACAGAGAATGAGAGGCCTTGTGCCTAATCAGCTATTTTTTTTTCCACTGTTCCCCCCCAAACTCCCCTGTTACAAATGTCCCCCATTCTCATCTAGTCGCAGTAGTTCAACCCCCAACACATAAAGCCATAAAAAGGCTCTCCACGTCTTCTGTATGCAGTAGTACTTCCTAACACCTGTAGACTGACTTTGATGTGTAAATCAGTAGAGTTCATCTTAAAGGGACTCCCACTTCAATTCCCCTTCTATTGTCAGCTGAAGAGATGCATGTACCCAAACTAGACTTCAAATAAACTAGATTTAACTGCAATTACATAGTTAAAACCTGCTAAATACAGCAGCAGCGTGTTAACAGTGAACTTACTCTTTCCTCCATTTCTCCCCAGCTTGTACTCCACACGTTGTGCTGAACTGCCTGCTGGAGAGCCTCAACACTGGAACACATCACAAAACAAAACCGCCGTGTACAAACACTCCACGATATTATGAGCAGATACAGATCCGTATACAATAAGTACAAAGGCTCGTGTGTTGGTACTTTCTTTCGCTAGTGTGTCAGCTGCGTAACATTGCGCTGAAATAACCCTGAACATAACAAATGCTGCTTTACTGAGGAGTTTGTAAGACAGAACTGTTAGCATTAGCGTTAGCATCCGTAGCTCTTACTGCATTTCCGGCGGTTATTCACGCGGGCAGGTGTATCAAAGGCAGCGAGTAAGTACGAGAAGATATTTACAACAACGAAGATAGAGTTTAAGTTTTTTAACGGGTCTCAAATACATGGGTTTTCGTGAATAACCTCTGTCTCACCTGCACAGCACAATGTCCTCACGGGGGCCGCCATGTTGTCTGCGCAATACCGCGTTGACCACTAGGTGGTGCTAAAGGTGCGCTGAGGTGGCCTGGCTGTCTTTATTGTCACTATTTTGTGACTGAAAAGTAGATTTTACAACTAAAAGAAAAGAAAAGCTGAAAGTGACAATATATATATATATATATATATATGTATTTTCTATTTTTACATTGATTTTGCTAAAGTTTTGTGGTTGTTTTTTATTTCTAGAATGGACAAACAAAGATACAAAAACAGTACAAGCAATACAGATGTTGAATCTGTGCACTGTACATGATGGGGACATACAGGGCAGCACGTGGCAGAGGCATTTTGGGTTCAATAGAGGCCCAACAGCAATTTTCTTTGCCTGAGGGCCCCATAACAGGAACATACCTTCGGCCATCACCATCATTGAAACACACCTTTTCTCTTTGTTGCTGTTGCATTTTCTTGGTATTTTGTCCTCCACGATACCCGCTGTTGATGTATGCATCTTTAATGTAACGTTTACCTGTAATTAAATATATAAACGGCCCTGTTTTACTGTAGGAAACATATGCTGATTATCTGCAGTTAGGCTTTATAGTGGAACGAAAATAATCTATTAGATATTTCATTGAAGGAGCTCTCCGCTGATTGTACATGTCAAAGTCAGGTGACTCGTCACGAGGAGTAGTTTTCACAGCCAACAGTTGAATAACGTCTCCCGAGGCTGTGGGGTGAGCTTTGTCACGTCTAAAGATAATGAGATGTCACAGTGACGTCATCGGGGCTATAATATCTTTAGAGGTCTGAAGAGGTCCACAATATCACTTAGGAGAGACCAGTATTTGTGTACTCTGTCTCTCAGGTTTAAATAAGTGAGATACTTAAAAAAAACACCAGACTTCCGCTTCAAGTTTGGACAACACATCTTTCCACTGAAATTACTCAAAAACAAAAAGCCTCACATGTGTTTGCATGCCTTCCGTAATTACACAAACACACACGAGGAGGGGTGGGTTGACTTGGTGTATCTGTTTTAGGGCCTAAAAGACGGGACAGATATGCAGACAGAGCACCGCGCCGCTCTCGCAGCTCTTCAAAGTATTGTTTTTGTATGAAGTGCTCCGCTACTAAGCCCAGAAGAATTTCTCTGTTAGCTTTTCAGGCAAGTTCCCACTCGCAGCCTGTGAGCTAAACGCCAGAGTCTGCTGCAGGGACTCCGGTGAACCGCAGGGGCCACGAAAAGGCTCCCATATGGAGGAGGAGGAGGAGGGGGGGGAGGCTCCAGGGCACACATAAAGAAGGACAAGCTTATTAAAACATGGGCCAAACACAGTCACTTTATCGGAGCTTTGTGTGTTTAGGTGTGTCCACCAACTGCCACAAAATAAAAAGGGACCGGAATCGGGGCTGGCTGACTAACGCCGCCCGGTCCTGAAATAGTAGCGGGATGTTTACTCTGTATCTTCCTTGGAGAACTCAGACACGCCGAAAAAATTCACCCGCCGCCTCACGCACCGGTGTCCCTGCGCACATTCCACAGGCTGGTGGAACGATAAAGTAGTACCGTTGCCCGAACGACGCAGTTTTTTTTAAATGAGTTGGCGTGAAATGCAGAGAAACAGCGATTACTAAGTAGTGCCACTGTTAGATTACTGCATTATAAATAAAAGCCATGCATTTGAAATTGAGCACAGTATATGGAAGGTGTTGTAAAATATGGTATTATCTATTGTTATTATTTTTGTGTGGGCAGCATTTTGTGGATATTAACTAATCTATATACTATTTGGTAGATTAATCTTTAAGGATGTAATATTTAATAAGATGACCATATGTTTTGTGTGGAATATCTTAATTTGCAAAATAACTGATAAGTTTAAGTGTCAAGTAAATAAAAGGGAGTAAAAAGTGTACAATACTTCTCTTACTCGTAGAGTAGAAGTATAAAGTACTATGAAAATATTCATGTAAAGTACTTGAGTTACTTTCCACCATGGTTTAAAACATTAAAGGTTATATCTTACATTAAGGCCCACAAAACTAACTTTAACAGAATTATTGAGACAGCAGTAAGCTTGGTTTTGGGGGTTACAGTTATATGAGGAAAAACTAAATAATGGCTTTTCTGAAAACAGAATTGTTTACAGTGGTGGTTTGGCTTGGTGGCCAGTCCAACGTTTAAGCTCGTGCCAAACCACAGCCACATGAACACATCTGTCTCCAGTGCACAGTCATAGTAAATATGAACCTAACGGTTAAAAAGGTTTTAGAAATATTGAGGTATTGAGTCAAAGTGCTGCTCCTACACCCCACAGATCATTTTTTAACCAAACATCAAATCAAAAAATCACATTTTTCTTTCCTTTATCTTTTATTGTGAAGAACTTTGTAACTAACTACATTATTTCCAAGGTCTGTACTTAAGTACAATGAAGTACTTGTACAATACTTGAATATTTCCATGTTGTGCTACTTTATACTTCTACTCAACTACCTCAGATGGAAGTAGGACTATTGCACTTTTTAATCCAATATGTTTACTTGGCAGAGTTTAGTTATTTTGCAAATAGTAATACCCAATATGAATTAACCAATACATTCTGACTTATTATAATGAATTAAGCTATCCAGCAGCCTATAGGCCTTTGTGCACTTTACCTGGTGCACCATAATGCACCTTAATGCATCACTAATAACCCAGTGATATACTATGTAGGCTGTTGTTTTTCTACATGAGCAGGTTTCTTATTTAACATCGCTATTTTGTTGTAAAGAGCAGGTCTTGGCGGAGTGTGCTCATCCTCTGAGGGGAGTTTTGCGTATGAATGACGAAACAGTCATGGCTGGTGGAAAGGTGTCCCGGCCTTGTGGGGGGAAACGAGCCGCCGCTCACTGATAAAGGAACAGTGATGCGTCAAGCTGGACAACCCGACGGAACGCAAAGTAACGGTCGTTCAGAGATTCCACCTTCAAAATAAAGGCGACGTATATGTAGCTTTCGAAAGGGAGGGCGAATAAATAACCATTTGGGAGTTTCTAACTATAAAACAGTGTCTAAATATCAAACAAGAGTATAGTCTTCAATGCAAAGCGAAACCTAAGCGTTACTATGAATCGGCTAAGATTGTTTTACCTTTTAAATATAACAGTCGCCGGTTATGAGCTTATTTTGAACGGGTATAACCGGAAGTCGGTCTCTCCGTCATTGCTAGCTTGACAGACTTGCAAAAAAAAAAAAAAAAAAAAAAAGAGGGGGGAGGTAAGTAATTATTTAGGGGCAAGAAAGAAAGACAAAGTTGTCGACCGTGCAATGCACACGGGGAGGGATTTTATTTATCTCGAGCGACTCGTTTAGTCCAGCACCGGTCTGCTGGGACGTGACTGTAACGGAGCTCCAGTTTCCCCTCGTTTCCTTCCCTCTCTCCTAAAACTTCTCTCCGCTACTATTTCGCTACTTTTTCCTTTTTGGAAACGGGGAATGATAAAAGCAGCCGAGCTCCAGGCGGATGGACGGACGGGCTGAGGAGACTTAGTCCCCGGTATACGTGTGTGTTTTTTCCCGTTGAGTTAAAGTTAATAATGCTGTTTTAGTTTTTCTTTCCGAGCACGTTTCGCCCCGAGATGAATGGCAGAAGTCGGGTGAGTCCACTTATCTGTGCACAGACGGATTTATTCCTCTTGTCTACACTGGACCCACATGAAGCGGTGATAACTGTTAGCACTGCGTCCCGCGGAACCTCTCTCTCCGCTTTGTGTGTTTAAAAGAAAGAGAAGAAAAAAGGGAAATTCAAACGGAGAGAGACACCCCCACACCGCACTGGATAACCAAGATATCACACCGACTCCACTGAAGTGTATTTCAGACAGATTAACTCGGAGAGAAGATGCAGATGTGGAGCTGCATGAGGGTCCACAAAGGAGGCCCTCCACGACCATAGGTCACCCCGAAGTGTCCTGGATGTATTTGTCTTTTATTTCCTGGCTGGATTGACTTGAACTCTTTTAGTAATTGCCTAATAATCCAATGGATTCTTCTTCACCGCAGCCTGCACGTGCCAGTGGATTATCCACATGAAGGCAAACCAGATGACTGCGAGGACTTAAGTCATGTAACCACCCTGAAATGTCTTAAAAAGTCTTATTTATCTGTCTTGTATTTATTGAGTGTATATAAGGGTTCTTTTTTTAAAAGGTTTGTGCTGGTTTCAAGGCCAGTTTTTAACCGGTTGAAAAGCTTCCATTTGATCTGTCGTAGTGAAGACTAGATTTACTTGAACTGTGTTGTTCTGCTGTGTACCCACACTGTATTTGAGCACATTAATCTGTAATTTAAGGTGGGGGGGGTGGGATTTGACTTTGCCCCAGCCAGGTAAAAACCACGAGAAGGCTTCATCATGGACAGGCCGATAAGCAAGTTATTGGAGAAGTTAAAGCTAACGGACTCGGGCAGTGTGAAATTCAACAGCTCAAAGAAAAAGCATGACTCTGCCAACAACGCCAACAACAGCAACGCCAACACTGGCAACTCCGGGGGCGGCGGCGGTCTTCCACTGGCTCCCAGCTCTGCAGCCTCACCCTCGAGACCCGGCCCGTTCTCGCTTGCCTCGTCGACCACAAGCGACGCATGTGTTCCAGCCAGTGGGAGAGGAGGAGGAGGGGGAGGAGGAGGGATGCCTCCCTCTCAGCTCCTCGCCCCATCGCCGTCTTCCTCATCCATCCCTCAGGATGGCGAGCAACCGCTCCACCCTTCCACCTTGGCTCCGCTGAGGCGTCGCTCCCCCCAGCAGCGAGCGTCCTGCTACCTGGGCGACGGCATGGACTCCCACCTGAGGCGCGAGTCCGGCCTGGGCCCCGAGTGTGACCCTCTGGGGGCGTTCGGCTCCAAGGCGTCCCTCAATCAGCGGCGCTACTCCCTGGAGCTCCAGCAGCTGGTGCGGCGACAGCAGCTCCTCTCCCAGCCGCCGCCTCTCTCCGCTCCCCCGCCGTACCCGGCCTCCGCGGGCTATGGGTCGGCTCCCAGAGGCGGCCTGGCAGAGCCCGGCTACCTCTCTGAGCACGAGAGGCACAAGCGCCTCTCTCTCCAGGAGGCTCTGTTCTACAAACGCCTGAGCACAGGCAGTGAAATGTGGGAGACCCCCAGGCCCGCGTCCCTCTCTCATCCACCGCACCGCACATCTGATGGGAGCGGAGGAGGCTTCTTCTACCCCCCGGGACCTACCCTGAGCCCGTGCTCGTCGTTCAGCCTCCAGGAGTCGGTGCTGGTCAGCCCCAGGTCCAGCTTCGCCTCCAGCACGGCCAGCGGCGGCGGCGGAGGAAGCCCCATGGGGAGCCGCTGCAGCAGCAACCGGACCAGTGGCATCAGCCTGGGCTACGACTCTCGCTACTCAGCCTCCGGGGGCCTCCCCCCACAGCAGCAATGCCCCTCCATGCAGACAGGGGGCTCTATGGCTGGTTATGGCCCTCCAGGCAGGGCCGGGGTGACCCCTGTGGAGGCCTGGACTCAGTACTTGGATGGAGGGATGCGTCCGGGGGCCCACGATAGCCGACACTCCTACCCGCCTGCTGTTGGAAGTCCAGGGGCCGCGTGCTACCAGGCCGGCCCGGAGTGGTGGGTGGAGCAGCAGGCCGGAGTGAGAGGCAAAGAGGGGGGTGTGATGGGAGACAGGACCAGGTACTCGGACCTGCCTGGCACCCGCTACCAGGAAGAGCTCACCCGACTTCTCCTGAGAGATGCTGCGCTGGCAGGCGGGGGGCTCCTGGAGGGGCTGATGCTGAAGGAGCAGTCTCTGGCCCTCACGGCTCTCTCCAAACCCAGCACAATAACAATGGGGCCCTGCTCAGCCGGAGGGCCCGTCAAACCTCAGGAGGATCCAGGAGTCGGAGGTGGGAGGGAGGCCGTGGAGAACCGCCAGGAGTTCTTTGGTGAGATCCTTTTTTCTTTATCTTTTAACAGTTTTCAGGGCACACGTGGAAAGGGAGGAGAGAGGTAGCCAAGATACGAGTTAAACAAAGCTGCGTTTAATTGTAAACTCATCCCTGTTCACGCACGGTATCCCATGCATTCCTAATGGGGCGCCAGGTCACCCGGCATCCGCCCTCGGTGTGTTATTATTGTCCTCCACGCTGCCTGGTGTTAGATCACAGGGTTCTCTCTAAATGAAAGGGTTGCATGGATGGATGGACGGACAGATTAATAGTTGAAAGAGTGGATGGATGGATGGATGGATGGATGGTACCTTTTTTGGAAACCTGCAGAGACACGCAGCGTCGTAGCATGCCAAGCATAAAGGAGAAGAGAAAAACATCTCCGGCTGCAGAAACTGATCCAGACAAGTAGATGTGTTCGGCTGAAGAGAAAGAAAAATCTAAAAAACGCGTAGGACAGACGTGTGCGTGTGTGTGTGTGTGTGTGTGTGTGCTCTCATGGTCGCACCTGTGGCCCGAGACATCAGGCGACGTCAGCTGATCCCGTGGTGCACATGGGAGGGCTAATGCAGCGACTCTACACGGCCGTCAAACTGCAAAATTCTGCTGCAACGCTCAAGACACAAATTACACGGTTCCATATAAACACCGCTCTGACCATTACTGTGAGTCACAGAAGATTAAGGCTCATGATCTGTGTGTGTGTGTGTGTGTGTGTGTGTATTGTCTCTCTGTGGCAGGGTGTGTTTCCCCCCCTCCCGCCCCGAGTGACTTCAGGCCACGGTAACGCTGTGGGTGTGTGTGAGTCATGTGTGCATCCTGGTGTGTGCGTGTGTGTGTGTGTGTGTGTGTGTAATGCTGCCTTGGCGTGTGCAGGGGCGGTGTGCTGGAGCCTGTTTTTCTGCTCAGGTATGCGTGCCCGGAGGGGACATCCAATACTATACCGCTCAGCCATTAGGAAGGAATCGCAAGCTCTGAGGCGTGAAGACAGATGCTCTGAGCTCAGCAGACACTCGCCAGCACACTTATATGAAAGTGTGAGCTTTAATTAAATAAAAACAGAAAGTAAAACTACAAAAATATATTGCCCCGTGAACTAAGAAACGATCTAATTTATATTTTGTTAATGATTTCTTCCCACAAGTTAAAAAGGACGTGTTTGAGTCATGGTTTCCCTTTTTAGTGTTTGGCTTTGGGCAGAGACTCGGTGCCCGTTCCTAAGTATTGAAAGGACTGTCCAAGAGTGTAGGAATTCTCAATTTTGTGTGACACTCCCTCGACCACATTAGAAAGGGGGAAAAAACGCAGGCAGAGCCTTTAAATAGAAACGCTGTCGCCACTTTTCCACTTTACATTTAGCGCCCCGACTAGTGCTGAACGTGTACTTACACTAAACTGTATTCTGTGAGATGACAAACGCACGGAGACGTTGGGTCGCTGTACAGTTTGCCTGGCTTTAAGTTTTATATTATAGAGGCGTTTCTTTTTACGGTGGGCTAATTTTGACTTGGTGCAAACTGTTATGACAATAGAGTTTTTATATCTGACACTAAATTGGGGGAAAAGGAGCTGAAAGATGATACAATTTGGCCAGAAAGTGGCAGTTAGGCATTTGTTTAATTTACTTTAAATGGGGGGGAAACAATTATCTTCCATTGACTAGAAGGAAGCAGCAAAAGTGCTGATGCAGGTAGTAATAAGCGATGTTGTTTCCCGGGGTAGTTTAAGCTCATTTAATCTCCAAACGGCTCCAATTGTGGGGTTTGAAGTCAAATTTAAAGGGTCTATTTTCTGGAGTCTGATCCGGTGGAGTTTCCCCTTTAATAACAGAGCTTCGACGGAGACACTTGGGTGGATGAGCACACAGGCTGCCGTGGGTAGCCGGGCTCGAACTGTGTGAAAATCCCCTCGGTGGTGCGAACGAGAGGATTTACAAGTGTTGACACTCTGTGTGGAGTTGGATTTCAGACACATCCTCTCGGAATGCGTCGTAAACGGGAGTGTTAAGAGCCCGCCGAGCCATTACTCCCGACTAAATGCATGTTTGTGTCTGTTGTGTCGTCCCCCCCCCCACTCTGTGCTGGCAGGAGCCTGTGTGAAGTGTGGGAAAGGCGTGTACGGGGCGGATAACGCCTGCCAGGCTCAGGACAGCCTCTATCACACACGCTGCTTCACCTGTGTGTCCTGTGGTGAGTAACCCCCCCCCCCCACTAAACCGCCCCGTACACGCCTTTCCCACACTTCACACAGGCTCCTGCCAGC
>NW_022280041.1:3998795-3999069 GCF_004355925.1 Anarrhichthys ocellatus | reverse complement strand
GTGGGAAAGGCGTGTACGGGGCGGATAACGCCTGCCAGGCTTCAGAACACCCTCTATCACACACGCTGCTTCCCCTGTGGTCCTTGTGGCACCCCCCCCCCCCACACACACACACACACACACACACACACAGCAATGATTTAAAAGTAGTTAAGCGTAATGAATTTCTACCACCGACACCTTTTCCAAACCATTTTTTTTAACCATTAACGTGTCTCTCCTCTACTCCCCCCCCCCCCCTTCTCTCTGCAGGACGCACTCTGAGAAACAAGGA
>NW_022280041.1:3979456-3998395 GCF_004355925.1 Anarrhichthys ocellatus | reverse complement strand
CTCCTCTCTGCAGGACGCACTCTGAGAAACAAGGACTTCTACAATGTCAACGGCTCTGTGTACTGTAAAGAGGATTACATGGTGAGAGACCAGGGTCAGGGCGTGTTTTGTCATCCGTCTCGCACTCGGAGACGGAGGATTGATTTTCTTCTAATGGTAATCTCTTTTGTTGTAATTACAGTTTTCAGGATTCCAGGCTGCCGCTGAGAAGTGTAGTGTGTGTGGCCACCTCATCCTCGAACAGGTGTGTGTATGTGTGCGTGAGAACATGCTACGTGAAGACGTGCACAAAGACCTCTCAATACTTGAGACTTAGGCTAGATTTAAGGATGATTTACTTTAACCTGCCCTGTGAATTTGTTTTTAGTTGTATGTGTCCTGTTTCCCAGAATGTCTCTTAAGAACCCTCCAGAGGATTGAGACATTCAGTGACGCCTTTTTATTGGCTCCTCTTCGGGTTCCCACGGCAGATTTTCAGTGGAATGTTTGCCTTCTTTTTTTGTTTTGTTTATAAACTAAGAAATATGGCTCTGTAGTGATTGGCCTCAAACGTTTTACCATATTTGTACCACACAAGACATACAACATAAATAGAAAGCGAGCAGTGAGTGTGAGAACCGCATGATGTGAACGGCTTAACCAAGTTCACGTTTTCTACGACCATCGGAAATAATAATAGTTTATTCTCATATTTTCTGGTCTGCTTACTACCTGAAAGTAGAAGATGTTGGTAAGACGGTATGATTGATTTGGCGGATGAAAATGTTAAATCGAATTAGTTTGGTTGCAAATGGATTTCACAATTTGTCAAGATAAAAGATGCTAAACATACCTACATACAGTCTTATCTGAGGTAAAAGTACACCACGAGATAATGTCTTTCTAACGACTTAAATGCTTGGTGTCTTGTTGTTCCCTCTCAGATCCTGCAGGCTCTGGGGAACTCGTACCATCCGGGCTGTTTCCGCTGCGTGGTCTGCTCCAAGGCTCTGGACGGGGTCCCGTTCACCGTGGACCACCACAGCAACATCTACTGCGTGACCGACTACAACAAGTGAGACACTGACGCTTTGTTTTGATCAGGGACGGACCAGTAGGCGTCCTGCTTTGTGGCTCGTAATATTTATCATTTTATTTATGCGTCAGATTTTTTTTGCTTTTGTGAGTGTAACATCTGAAGAATGTCCGTTACTCATCCCGCTTCATTACTCCACTGTGTGGGTGCTGCTGGTTTCTACCACTAGATAAACTTTCTCCTGTCCTTCTGCAGGACTTTTGCCCCGAAGTGCGCCGCTTGTTTACAGCCCATCTTACCGACCGAGGTGAGTAGTCTGAAGTGCATTAGTGTGTGTGTGAGCAGAATGTTCCAGGTGACTGAAAGTTCTGTTTCTTTTGTCTCAGGGCAGCGAAGAGATCCTCAGGGTCGTGTCCATGAACAAGGACTATCACTTCGAGTGCTACCACTGCGAGGTGAGCAATCTTTAGCTCGTTCTGCTCCTCTTTATATCCTGACCTCACTTCCTCTGTGTGCATTCCTGTCCTTATCTGCGTCTTTCTTCCCCCCCCCCCCCCCCCAGGAGTGTGGTAAGCAGCTCTCTGATAAGCCCGGCTCGCAGTGCTTCCCTCTGGACTCTCATCTCCTCTGCCACTCCTGTCACATGAGCAGAGCATGCGACACACACATTCCCCCTCACAACACACACTGATGATCAGCAGCTGTGGAGGTTTTCCTGTTTTTATTTAAAGCTGGTCTTAACATGCTGTCGTACGATGAAACTGCTGAAACTCAAACATTTCCACTGATTCGCTTCAGTCCCCTGTTGTCACATGTACTGCCTGCTGTACTTCTTGTACTATTTACTGTACCATAGTTTTAAGGGAACGGGAAAGAAACTACTGCTTTTTTTTTTTTTTTTACCCCAATGTGGCTACTGTTTGCTGTAGAAGAACAAGGGATTTTGCTAAACTGTTTTGTAAATATATTATCGCTAGCAAACATTTTGCACTTAAATTTGACTTTACTGTAAGAGTTGTTACATGAATCTGTACAATTTGGGGAAAAACTTTACTGTAATTTCTGTATGTTGTAATAAATATTCATTTGTGTTCAGTATAACAAACCTTTTCAAATGCACACGTCCATGGTTCAAGTGTTTTCCAATATATTCGTATAACACAAAAACATCCAACCAGAGAAGCTGATAACCAATTTAAATTTATTCATTTTTTTTTTAAATTCTCAGTACATTCAGCACTTGCAGGAAAGGGGGGAAAAAAAAGCAATCTGTTTCCAACTAAAAGCATAAAATTGAAAATATTAAAATTGTAACCATTACTCTATTAGAAGGTTAACGTATTTGTACCTCTTAAATATATATATGATTGAGAGGTCAGAGGAGGGATTTTCAAACCGAGACTTCAGTGCCAGGAAGGTCAGCTTCCTGTAATTATTACAGAATAAACCACTTTTACAAGAATCTTTATATCCTCGACTCCAAAAACATCCACGAAAGACAAACTCGGGCATGTGTCACCACATCACGTCTCTTCCTATCACACACACTTCTAGGTTACAGTGTTGAGACTACCAGTTGCATCTTTGTGGGAGAGAGAGAGAGAGATGAAGGTTATTACTCACACAAACATCACCTGCTGTAACACACAACAAACCTCCAAGGCTGAAAAAAACATGATTCATAAAACTTCAACGAAACAAAATCATCTCTTTGACGAAGTCAAATCTAGTCGTACGGAACAAAAAATAACTCAGTGCCGAAGAGAACGCTAAAACTGATCCTAGAAAATATCTGAAGGCTAGGGATCTATTTTGGACTTGTTTTATTACAGGGCTCCGAGGAGGAAGGAACTGTGCACCCACAGAACTAAAATAAAGAGGCGGGCTCCCAAACCTCAGTGGGACAAAATGCTGAGGCGAGCCAGAAGAACCACCGGCTTCTCTCGCTTCTTTTCTTTACCGGCACTAGAGAGACGAGGAGGACCGCCGCTCTCTGCAGAGGGAAAGGACTGACATATGCTTCCGGAAGACGGAGAGAGAACAGAAGAGTGGAGGACAGGAGATAGATAGACGGTCCTGGTACTATGAACAGAATGTGTACTCAACATTTTCTGTGTAAACTGACGCAGACGAGCTGGGAGGGGTGTGTGGAAGACAACGCCGGCGTCAAAGAGTGGACAAATTATGCACGGTGCGGCAGGTAGTCCTGAACTCGAGGCAAGAGAAATGCATCTCCGAGTGAAAACACTCCCTCCCAATGCTACGTCCTCCCACCTTCCTCCCTCCCTTCCTCCTTCCTCACTCGGGACCTCAGCGGCGTCTATCCCTGGGGTTGCTTCGGCTACGAGAGCGACGTCCGCTCCCGGCGCCCACCGAGGGTCGTCTGGGCCGTTGTCCGTCGTCCCTCTTCTTGTCCCCCTCCCTCTCTCGGCCGCGGTCCCTCTCTCGGTCCCGGTCGGCTCCTCGGCTGGCTGCCCCGACGCTCGCCGTCACACTGCCGTCCTTCTCGCGGCCGTCCTTCTCGCGGCCCTCTTTCTCGCGGCCCTTCAGCCTCTCTTTCCTCTCCTCCTCCCGCTTCTTCTCCTCCTCCTCTTGCTGCTCCTTGCGCCTTCGCTCGCGCTCCTTTTGCCGCTCCGTGCGGTCCAAAAGCCGCTGCACCGCCTGGTGGACACAAAGCAGTTTGGTTGGATGAAAATGATCTCTGAAGTACTCTAAACTAAAGTGTGTTAACAAGTAAGCGTGTGTGTGACCGACCTGCTCCTCAGAGAGGGGGAGCCAGTATATACATGGAGCTGCTTTGGTCTTCAGGAACAAGTCGTCGAGCAACTTTGCAGGAGGCTCGTCTCCTTTCTCTGCTGGTGGAAAACATAAAAAGAGTGAATTTCTTCAAACAGCGGAAGATATTGTTGAGAAGTATCGCTTCAACTCTGAGCTGCAGACGTTACCCTTCTTATCGGTCTTCCTCTCCTTGCTCTTGGCCCGGTCTCTCCTCCTCCGCTCTCTGTCTCTGGATCGGGATCGTTGCTGCTCCTCCTCTCCCGGTCTGGCGAATTCCCGGACCTTATCCCGGTCCCATTCCCGCTCGCCGCGGGCTCGTTCCCGGCGCTCCATCTCTCTCTGTCGCTCCGCCCACAGGTCCCGCACGCCTGTCACGCCTCCCCGGTCTCTCTCCCGGTCGTGCTCCCGGTCTCTGTCTCGCTCGGGCATCAGAGGGGGCAGCCGGGGCTGAGGACCGCTTGGCGGGGGAACGTGTTCCTCCACCTTTACTGGCTTCAGGATGCCTTTTTGAATGTCCAGCTGCAGGAAAAAATAAATAAATAAGGAGACAAAAGCCAGGACGGTAAAGTTTTGAGTGTGTGGATAAAATGTAATGGACAAATTAAAAACAAAAAAAGGTCCATAAACCAACAGTGACAAAAAGAGAAACTGCGTTACCTCATCCTGCTCACAGAAGTCGACACTGAGGACTTTGGGATTGCTCGGAGGCCATTTGACCCCGTGGAGGGCAGCTCTGGTGGCGACCGCCTCCTCTGTTGTAGCGTACTATGAGGACAGGAAGAAGGTTATCAGGCTGAAAATAGTCCTTTTAAAGTGTAATCACATCTCAGCCAACACACAGACTGCAGGAACAGCTGGATGAGAACACAGAGGTGATGGCACACAATATAAAACGGTTGATTTGCTGATACTCACTGTGACATAGCAGTGAGACTTGATCTTGTCGATCCAGAAGCCCTCCTCCACCACGCTGCCCGTCCTGTTCAGCAGCTCTTTGAGCTGGCCCAGGGTGAAGGGTCGCACCTACGGGACACACAGGCAGCATGGCTCAGTAAAAGGTTGACGGGGTCCGTTTATAGAAAGCAAAAACTAAACAAGACAAGAGCTGAGCAGAGAAGATCTTGTTGTGTATCAAGAGAACAGACAGATTTTTTTGAAGTTTGTACCAAAACATCTGAGATGTTCCCACACCAACAGCTAACGTTAACTAGCTCTCCTCTGTTGTTCACAATGCAGCATCATCAGGGAACAAACAGGGTGCATGGGAGTGTTCAACCTCAGGTGTGTAGTACTAATATACAAACGTGAAGTACATATCGAGCAGGATGTACAAATCGGGTAGCGATGTTGTTCCTGTTTAATGTAAATCAGCTGATGAATTAAATGATAACCTGATATTGGATCCGTACATAGACTCGAGTACTCGCTGACACTCGATCCAGCACTTTAGGATGAAGACTACCAGCAGTCATTGAGAGTAAGATCAGTGGGAATCAAGTACAAACAGTGGGAGAGAGAAATGCTCAGCCTCCCACGGTGTAGCTCTGGGGATGATGATGCTGGTCTTGACAACTTTCCATGCAATTTAGTTTACATCTTTCCCAGAGGATGAATCCTGAGGATTGGTGCACCCCTTGTCCAACCAACACTACATGACACTTCTACAAATAACTGAATTATTGTCGGTTTACATCAAACAGAGCGTGAAGCTGTTCCTACATCTTAAATCCATCAGGGTTGTTTTCTGGTAAACAAAATGGTGATGAGAACTACAGTCACACGGCAGCGCTATGAACCTTTACTTGTTTGTTTGCGTTCTATGTTCCTGTTGTTCTGAGATCACTGAGGCTGGGTGGCATTAGATATCTGGTCCTCTTTGATCCAAGAATTACTTGAAGTCTCGCTTCTATGACGCAAGTTCAAATCTGCAAATGCTAGTCATTAAATGTGTAATGTCTAGTCTCGTCAGTTTAGTCATGCAGTGTGTCCCAAACTTAAGGTGCTACTTGAATGCAGCCATAATACCTGGGTAAGTGTTCCTGACTCCAATTATGGGAATGACGGTGATTACCACTGGCATCCACACAATATGCCTCATTCATGAAAAACTTTGGTCGATTTTGAAATGCCGGAATTCGTCTGTGTAATCATGCCCCCCTGAACCTAATTTTAGTTTGTGGGCAAAGTTTAAGGCTCCGACTCGAGTTACAAACCCACCAGGTTGGTCACGTGGATGATATTTGAGACTTTGCCGTGAGGCGGCGAGGGCTGCCGGGCTGCACGGACGGGGTCATCGATGGTGACGGACACGCCGGACTTCTGTTGACTTATGGAGCGACGCACCAGACTGTCGCTGGGGGTAACTGAGGGAGAGGAGAGGAGAGAAGAGGAATGTCTGAAGATGAAGGACTGCCAGAGGGGTGACAGAAGTGAGAAGCCAACAAAAAGATTTGTACCCGACAATCAACAGCAATTAAAAAAAAACCACAAACTTCACAGCGAGGCCTCACCTTTCTTTGCCTCCACCTCCAGCTTCACAGATATCTGTGTTTCCAAAGCTTCCTCAGAAACACTCTCCTTCCTTTTGTCTCTGGAGGTCCTGCGTTGCTTCTCTTTCTCCGTTTGGTCCACCTCTTCCTCCTCATTCGTCTGTCCGTTTTCCTGGCTGTCACCTGGAACGACCTGGAGAAGAACGGTGGAAAGACTGTTCAGTATTTGGAGCCATAATGTTTTCCTCTGACAGTAATGAGACAGTACAACTCTTCTGACCTGTGTGACCGTGCGTCTGATCTTGAGGCCTTTGTCCTGGTCGCCCCGGCTGGTGTCTGGGCTCTCCTCGTCCCCGGACATTTGCAGCTCCTCTGGGTGCAGCTCCACCACGGCCTCCTGTTTCACTTTGATGTCTGGGATCAAAGACTGAAGGACGATGGTGGAGGAAAAAAGAAAGACAGGAACAAGAGAGGGAGAGAAATATTTCAATATTTTAACGACAACTGATAAAAGATAGCGGTTTTGTTCCCTCATTCATTTTAAGAGAGAGTTTGGTCGTCTTAACAAAATCACCAACTTTCTCCCAGCTCACTTGTGATGTTTTCAGAGTTGAGTTTTAAAACATTAACACAGAGCTGGAAGGAAACCTTTGAGGGAGATGTAACCAAGCTGTAGTTAAAGTAAGATCATCAATCATTGGTTGAAACACTTACATTTCTCTATCTCACAGAACTACCCAATACGTAAAGATTCATCATCTCATTAATTTCCCAGGCCTGCATGGACACCTGGTCCACGTGCCGTGCCAGTACCTTCAGTGAGTCAGTGGTGATGCTGATGGATGGTTTCTTAGTGGTGACTGCTGTGCTGGAGCCCCACCTCCTCTTCCTCCCGGCTGCGGTTCCCGTGTCGGGCTCACCGGCTCCTCCATCTGTGGCGGCTGGAGACGTCTTGCTGCCTGTGGAGGAGCCAAAAAGATGCGGTTCATACTGAGAAAAGAGAAACTCCCCGATGGATGATGTGCTCTCTGCTGAACAGAGCCATAGTAACACGTTCCTGCAGGCTCATCACATCAAAGCAGAAGTAATTGCTTTGATACTTTAACCCAGATATGTTTTGCCATCGGTTGCAGTAGCTAATTAAAGTTCACAGAGTTCATAAATGGAATATATACTCACTGGTCAGGGATATCTTGCGAGCAGCGAAGGCCTTCGGAGTGGTGCTCTGGAAAGAGAGACAGAGAGAGAACATACGGGGTGCGGGGCGAGATGAGAAACGAGAGTCAAAACCCAAACAGGCAACAACAGAGAGGAGGTGAAACAGGAAAAGTGGAGGAGGGTTTTGGGGGCGGGGGGGAGGGGGTTAAACAGATGCCTGGAGGCTCCAATTGTACCACATTATAGAGAGAGAGTTCTGGATCGATACAGAGAGACTCCAGACACATGTCCGTCTTCCACCTCTGCTCAAAGACACTGAGGCAAATCATTACGCTGTGTGTGTGTGTGTGTGTGTGTGTTAGACTCTCAGTTGGCCTGTGTAAAACTCAAACTGGGTCATATCTCGGTGTTATTACAAGATAATGTCCACTAGAGGACGCTGAGGAGTGAAGGGAGATGGAGACTAGCGAAGTGTCTGTCGGCGGTGCGTTTAAGTGGATCCTGTCACTTTAAGAGATTTGCGTCCCATATGGACAGGATACATCTTCTCTAGAGGAGGTTGGGTGACTAATTTTAAATCCGTCCAGAGTGCATATTGTCTTTTCAACCTACCAATACAATAATAATTGAGGCCATAATAACTTAACTAAATCACTACATCAATAAACTCTTGCAATGAAGCAAAAAGTGAACATTATGAGATCAAGCTCATCCACTGTGAGGTTGCTAAATGTTGTGAGTGATGATGAGTTCTGTGCAGCAGAGGTGGAGGACAGAGTGTTCAGGACTCAAAGATCGCTCAGCAGGACTTTTGGGTACTGCAGTTTGAATTCACCTTGAAGATTTAAACATATTTAACAAGACACAGCTTGTGTTTGTCAAATGTACGACCAACACTTTCATCTTGGTGTAAAAACTGCAGTACATGTGACAGTTACAATTTCTTGCTTTAAATTACGAGAAGGAACAAAATGAATTCCTCTTATTTTTTTTAATGGTTTTTTACCCCGTTAATCCTTTAGATTTGTATAAAATTTAAATAGAGGCATAATCACAAGTAATTTCCTGGTACCATTTGACACCTGATTCCTTACTGGCTCGACTATGGCCCGACCGCACGACAGTGTGTACTGTATCTAGGCAACAAGGATCCAATCAGAGAAGGCAGAGGAGTGAGGGCTCGATTAGAGTATGCAGATTAGCCACCAGCCACTGGATTGGACTTTTGTCTTGAACGGGGAGGACATTTCTTGATCGATCAAAAGAGTCAAGTTTCAGTCTTTTTGGGGGAGACAAGGGTTTCAAATTGACCTTGTGATGGATTCTGACAGGGGCGGGGAGGGGTCGACGTATACTTTGTTAGAGTCCAAGTTAAAAAAAAAAAAAATCCATTTTATGATGCTTGTATTTATCATCTTTAATTGTCCATATTCTCCATTTTACGGTCCTGAAGGCCTTTGAGGGTGTTGGGAGTATCTCGAGTGTTGCTTCACAGTTCTTGAGATTATTTTGCACATTGAGAGCACAGGTAGAAGGCCTCTTCAACATGATAAAAAAAAAAAAAAAGTGGGCAAAAGTAATCCAGAAGAATGTGTCTTTGTTAGATTATAATCCAGGGAAGAATGAGGGTCGATGGACATCATCTTGAGTATCTTTGCTGGTATGGACACCTTTCCATTTCCTGATGAAACATCATGAGCTAACTGACGGTGTGGCTGCAAAGGAAGGGAGGCGACGATTCATTTTATCCAGCTCTCTGCGTGGATGATCAACGTCACTCTGCACCCACATCAATTCTTGGTGTGTAATGTGTGTCGGATTACTTGTCCTTGGCACCGTGTCCTTTGAAAGTCTCTGTTACGGTGGAACTGGTGCAGAGTTCAGGGGAACAGTTCACAGCATGATGACAGAGTTTACACGCCTTTTAAAAAGGCCGGGCCATAAAAAAAGCCCCACAATCATTACTTCCAAGCCGATTACTTCAGTTGCTTTGTTGGTAGTGCGCTCTCAAACTTTAAATCCCCAAACAGTGGTCGTATATAAACGCTCATGTCCTGATCACTGTGAGGGTTACTGCAGGAAGTCCAAAGTCATTCTTCCACACCACCAGCAGGGGGCAGTGTGGAATTAGAGCCAGAGGTGAGAACAAAAACAGGAGCCCTGAAGAGTTTTTGTTCATCTGAGCTTTGCTTTGGAGGACAGAAGCATGTGGACGTTGGAGGGGCAACACTTTGAGGATGTAGCGTACCCTCAAAATGGCAGATGGGGGTCGGGGGATAGGCGGAGGACAGGCGATACAGAGCTCCCTCGCCTGCCTTTACGCCGTCATTCATCATCCCCAAACACAGCGCAGTACAGTCCAGTACTGAGGCTGGGGTTACCATGGCAACTGTGTGCAGCTGCAGTTACCATGGCTGCCACTGCTGCTGTTTTCGGTGGCGGTCTGACGAAAGCGAGCTCCGGTTCCTGCTGGCTCAGCACGTCACCGGAGGGCTACAGGCTCTTTACTCAGTGCCGTGGGGGTTGCAGACTCTGGGCCTAATTCAGGTGACAGCGACGCACTTGGGCATAGCGGGACAGGAGTTGTAGGAGTAGGAGGAGTGGAGGAGGTGTTGGTGGTGGTGGTGGTGGTAGTAGTAGTACGCAGCAGGTACCATTAGGGGCAATGGAAGAGGCATGGGCACCTTCATAACAAAGCAATCAATGGGGTTTTAAACAGCAATCACACCATAAATATATATAGTGAGAGAGAAGCTTTCATGATGGGATACAGAGGCAAAAGATGGAAAGTAAGGGGGACAAAGAGGGGGAGAGAGACAGTGTGGAAGGAGCAAGTGAGAGAGCAGAGAGAATGAAAAGTGGGTGAAAGAAACAGCAGAAACGAGCCCTGATGCATCTCTACACACACTGTCAGGGTCCATTACTCATGCAAACGCAGGTGGGGAAGAAAACCCACAAACACTTAAAAGAAGACACATGCTCGTAATAACATGATTTGGATAGCAGCGCCCCCACTAAAGCTAAACTAGGTACTGAAGAGCTAATGTAATGTATGTTCGTGGGTATCTGGTTTCAGCAGCAATAAGTGGTGGAGGCTCAAGGCCGTCGCTAACAGACACAGCAGCCGCATAATGAGCTCCAACAATGATACTCTGTGGTATCATTAGGTTGTAAATGTAAATAATGCATCTAAAAATGAATTTCTATAAGTGAAAATGCTTGCGATACAATAAAATGCTAGACTCTGGTCCGATACAACGATGGCTGAGACCCTGACACACCAAATAACGTATCCGTCTTTCTAATCGTCCCCATTATAGTTTGGAAAATGGAGAATATGTTTGATAAAAAGCTGCAGGAAGACAAAGTGAAAATGGGCCAGAAGCAGTGACATCACTAAGCTGAATGAGCTCCTTCTAACAGACTCAAAGTTCTCAATCGTTTGAAATGTTGATCAGAGCAGAGAAGTGCCAACATTGGCAGATAAATCATGAAAACAAGGGCCACAGATGCTAAACAGCATTCGATAATCGGCTTGATGTGTCAGGGCCCTCAAGTTTAATGTTTTTCTTTGTCACTTCCTCCCAAACACACACTCTCTCTCACACACACACAGTGAGAAGCATGCGTTTTCTGCAGCGCGATTGCCTAACTTAACACACTACTGCCGTCACTACTTGCGTCCCAGCAGCATCAACACTTAACATTCCTCTTCAGGTAGCAGACGGACAAGCCAAGTGTGTGAGAGATCATCTAAGTTATGAAATATTAGTTGCATTAATGGAGTGGATTAGTTCTATTCACCCCGGGGCCCAACTCCAACTCAACCCCTGTTTGTTCACCTATGAGCATTCAATCTATTAATGCGATGAGCATATACAAAAGGATACAGAAGCTGTGTACAGAGACAGAATCGAGAGGAGAAAATCCCCACAGGAGCTGAGGAAATTAGCTGTTTTGAAAATCTTGGGGTTGTGTTGGTTTTAAGTTACCCTCCGAACTTGTGCCGTCGACCACACATGCTTTAATATGAATGAGGATGCAGGTTAGTAGGAGACAGAGCAAGGACACCCCCAACCTCAGTGACCTTACCTCCTCCAGGCGACCCTCGCTGTTCTCTGGCTCGGCCCCGGAGGGCGGCTGCTGGGCACTGGAGCTCTCCGAGTCCGGTTCCGCCTCCGTCACTGCCGCTGCACTGGGCTCCGACACCTCCCTGCAGGGGGGAGAGACGTTTGGGGTGTGGAGGGAGAAAATAAGCTTTGATTGTAAAATACTGTGACCGAGCTCAGGGTCAATAACGGTACGCCAGAGTATCTGAACTTACTAACTCTCAGTAAAATGATCCGTCTTTAATGAACCAAACTATTGTTTCCTTGAGCTGAGGTGATGCATAATTTAAACATATCAAAGCCTCTTATTTGTAGAAGTGATCGATAATGACTGCAATTATACGCACTATGATGATGAGGCCTAGCAGCATCCTTAGAGTGGGTGTGACCGTTGTGTTGGCAGGAGGATGAATTGACAGAAATAACAGCATCGTGACTGTCGTTTATGATTGGCCAGACAAAACAAGCAATGTGATGATAACACCTGGAGCTTTAGGACATTGCAGCTCAGCTCTAGAAGTCAACATAAGGGTTAGTGGGATAGTGGGAGAGCAGACAAAATGACGTGTAGGACAAGACGGGGGGTAAACACCGGGATGTGTCAGAGGAAGTGTGCTGGGGGCCAGTGATCTGGGTCACTCCTGCCTGCTATGAATAACTCACCAGCTAACTGACACCTAGGGTCACAAACAGCCCTCAAACAAACTCATAGTGCAAGACAGCTGTGTGTGGTCTTCATCTGATCCACGCTGGATCATCAAAACAAGAAAGAAATCTAACTCAGCCAATAAAATAACTGCTTTGTAGAGTTACTATGAGTCAGACCTCACACAGCCAAAAGCTTCTTCACGTTGTTGGATTTTATCGCTGTTATCTAAGAGAGCAGAACTGAGCAGATGTCATTATATATTTTTAGCTACCCTCCTTAACCTCTCGTACCGCTGAGGCAGCGCCCTGTAGGTGGGAGAACCACATCTTCTAGCATCCTCCTCTCCATCACAGTGCACATTCTCCACGGGTTGATTGATTCGTTACGCGATGCTTTGCATTTCATAGTTAGCGTTTAACACAGGATAAGGAAGTAAATAATACATTTTCAGTGTACCTGTGTACCATTGTTTTCAGTTTTTAATCTGATCATTGTCTTTATTCGGCTAGATGTTTGATCTAAAAAAAACATCAGAAAATCGTGAAATGTGCACATCACAATTTCCCCGAGCCTCAAATTGATTAAACCACCAATCGTTACAGTGATTAGTGGAGTGACCTCCTAGATGAAGGCGGTAGAACAGAATAATCGCTCTAAATCAAACACTGAGTCACCTTCATCAAAGTCCCTTCCACAACAAGGTGATTCGGTTTCCTTTGGATTTAAATAAAAAACCTGCCCTATAACTGTAAAAAGAGCTCAAATGACCAAACCTCCGCTTTTCTCTTTCTCCACATGTAACATGGCCACTGACTCCTCTTTAAGAGGAGGACCTGTAATGTCGGTCTATGTACCAGTGAGTGTTCAGCCTCCTCCTCTGGATATTAGTTGATGAGGAGTGGAGGCAGGAGGACAGCAGTTGCCCCTCCTCCACACCACAATGGCTTGCCTCATTTGCCCTAGGTGTGGATGTCAATGTCTGTGTGGCTCTTGGGTAAGGCCAGAGACACACCTGGGCAGCATATAAAGAGAGACAGATGTCTAGTAGAAATACAATCCCCCCAGGATCAGGAAAGCCCAGGCCGAGGTGATGTAATGACACCTAAAGAAAGAACGAGTGACTTCACAGTGTGTCTGCATGATGCTGGCTTTTTCCTTTCAAATAACACGCTTAAAGCCCTTCAAATCAAACAGTTTTGTATTCACACGACTACGCGGGAATTGAGTACAGCTTGAATCTGGGGAACAGTGTCACAATGCATCACAAAATAAATGCATCACCTCTATTTAAGCTGCTCAAAAAACCCGAGTATGACCCGAGGCACCTGTTCTCATTTACGGTAGCTCAACAAAATTACTCAAATCATGTCCTACTCAACAAACTGGACTCATAAATTGGACGATCACATCGTCGCCGATCAAATCGGACAGATAGTGGGCTCTCAGGGGACGAGAGTGCGAGCGCTGGTGCCAGCTGGGAGAATTATATCACACCATAAGGGTCCATTCACACTGACTGTACAGATAACAGATGTCTGCTTTAATGATCTCCCTCGATAACAGTGAGATCATTAACAGCTACAGCCACACAAACCCCAAAACAAAAAATGTAATCTGTGGCGTAGACAACAAGATGCATGTACAGCTTGGCCATAAATCAGCTTTAATGGGACAACAAAATGACGATGTCATCATTAAATAATAAAATGCATTTGCTCTTTAATCTCATCTACTTGGCATGACAGAGATGTTGAGGTCAAGCAGAATAACAGAGTAGGGGAGAAATCACAGTCCGCATGACTCTCCTCAGCACACCATGAAATCTGAGCCCATTATTTATTAATCAATGTGCTCCTCCAATGTGAAGCTATTTTAGGCACACATCATAGAAGGGAGACCCCCTTCCCCCCCTAAAAAAAAAAAAGAAAAATCTTGCTCCTTCACTCAACAAAAGATCCTCACCCACGGTCCCACCCCCGGTCCTTCCTCACATGGGCGAACACGCTCACAACCAGGCCAATGTGGACTGATGACATGATATTTAACAGGCATGAAGGAGATGTTAGCTCATCAGCATCGCAATGTACACGACCGCCTGATGTCTACACGTTGATTTCGGATGTTACAGTACAACCAGCTAACTAAAAGCCTTGAGTCGCCCTCTAGCTCGCTCTTACCCGTTTTTGTTGCCTTCGGACAGCATTATAACCGGCCTTGAGAGGGAACCCCCGGGGATAAAATGTGACACTCTGCCGCTCAACGATTAATCCGGTTAGGCGTCGGTTGGAAATCGGAGACGCGAAATAAAATAAAAAATCCAGTCGCGGTTTGTTTCTACTGCTGATTAGCTGTGCACTGCGTCGGTATCAGGGATGCAATGCATGCATGTCGGCCATGTTGGCTAGCGAGACCAGTGTCAAGTCTGCCAGAGAGAGGGAAAGAAATATCTTCCGGTCAAAGATTTCCAAAATAAAAGCTACGACGCTCAAACGTGTCGCATTCCGAAATATGATTAAACTAAAAAATATGAACTAAGCAAGGGACTGCGCTGCATGGAAACACGAGCTCTACTGCCAGCCACCAATGGAAATTACATGAAAAAGACAACCGGGACAATGCAACGAGGGAAGGCGAGAAAAAAAAGGACCCTCTTTTCTCAAGAGACAAGCAGCAGCCACGCTGCGTGTGGGGCTGCCGCAGTGAACGCCTGACAAGAAATACACAAACTGCAACACAACCGACTCATGTTTAAGAGAGATCTGTGACCGATGTTTTAAATTAGAACAGCATTGTTTATGCCTTTATATGCTGGCAAACTATATACAATGGTAAATTACTAGTAAATAAAATAGTTCAGTGCAGACATGGCTCTTTCTGTATTAGTACTAAATACTGCATAAATGTGATTAACCACCATCTAGTCATAAAACAAAAACCATGTGCTACTTCAGCTTAGCTTACTTCATCTATTATACAAATAGCTTTTGCTTTTTCCTCCGAGGGCCAAAGTTAATGTAAGCATCATCGCATAGCTAGAAAATGTTCTCATCATCCCGGATATCCAAACAATCCAGTGATTTAGTCCACGTTGACTACATAGGTTGAAGTGCTCCTCATGTGAATTTATCACCGCATTTAATGTATAAGCTTCTCTAAGTCACTGCTAGCAAGTTGAGATACCCAGAAAGAACAGAGAGAATAGCTCAATTTATTGAAATAAAACCACACACATCATTGTTTATAGATATTACAGGGAGCCACTGAAGAAATGCATGCGTCACTGAGATGGTGTTGAAGACTTAATTCCACTAGTTAATGAGGTAAACTGTATTTTAATGATGGTTACTGACCTCTTTGAAAGGTGTCGTTTCTCTGCTCCTTTCAGGTTCGTGTTTTTCTCATCCTCTGCGTCGTGCTCTGGCTTCTGTGAAATAATTTTTTTTTAAATAGTAAAAAAGAAATAGCAGTACACACAACAGGTCCAACGTCTCTATCAATGCTGTAGTGGATGACAGACATCCTGTGTGATCACTGACCTTGAGCTTCCTGACAGGGAGGATTTTATCCCCGGAGGAGGAAGAGGAGGATTGTGAAGAGGAGTCTGATTTGGAGTCAGAATCTGATGAGGAACCGGAGTCTTGGGCCTCAGTCACAGCCACCCATCCTTTGTTGGCTGTCTCCTGTCTCTTGTCCTTCTCCTTTAGCAGTTTCTCCTCCCGTCTCTTCTCCTCATCCTGGTGTTTTCTCTCTTTTTCCTCCTGCTGGTGTTTTCTCTCTTTTTCCTCCTGCTGGTGTTTTCTCTCTTTTTCCTCCTGCTGGTGTTTTCTCTCTTTTTCCTCCTGCTGGAGTTGTCTCTCTTTTTCCTCCTGCTGGCATTTCCTCTCTTTTTCTCGCTCCTCTTTCTGATGATGTTTCTCCTCCTCCTCTTCCAGCCGTTTCCTCTCCTTCTCCTTCTCTTCTTCCAAGCGTTTCTTCTCTCTCTCCTGTTCTTGGATCTTCTTTCTTTCTCTCTCTTGCTTCTGGTGTTGTTCCCTCTCTTTCTCCTCCTTCAGTCGCCTTTCTTCCTCCACGTCTCTGTTCTCTTGGAGCCTCTTTCTCTCCAACCTTTTCAGTGGAGATTCACTGGAACTGGCAAGCCCAGCGGTGGAGTGTGCGGCCTCTCCAGACATGTCCACAGCAGAGGTGGCCTCTGCCGCACGGAAAGCCCCCTCTGACTCCATCTTGTGTACCAGCAGAGAAAGGGGCCCTGGCCTGCGCTTTATAGGGGGCTCAGGACTGCTGGAACGAGAGCTTGAGTCAGAGTCTTCCCTCTGCATGGTGGAAGGTGGGAAGGGCGGCACCCTCGGACCGCACGAAGCCTCGGGGCCTTCTCCCTCCTGGTCGTCTGTATCTGGTGGGCTCTGTTTGGGAGTGTCAGGTAGGGCAAACAAGTCAGGAGGTGGAGAGGGAGGAGGAGTGGGGTGGCGCAGTTGCATTGGTGTGTGGTGTACCTGTGGAGGTGGGATGTGCTGCGGAGGCTGAAGCTTGCGTTTGGACCTCGCAGCTGTTGATGGGAGACTTGGAGGCATCTGCTGCGGCTGAGGAGGTACTCGATTGCCTCTTCGTGCCCCGCCAGGACCGGGCCCCCAATCCTCGTCATCCTCGCTCTCGTCGTCATCGTCATCACTGTCCTCGTGGACCTGACTTCCTGCTGAGACCCCGGCAGATCGGCTGAGGTGGAGCACGGGATGAGCTGATCCGGGCTCGCTCGGCGCGGTGCCCTCCTTCTCCTGGGCTCGGGGTACGGCGGGGGGCAGCCCCTGGCGGTCTGGCTGGCCCAGGACGCGCACTGACAGCGAGGCTACGGCACGGGGGGGAGATGGTGCTGGTGGCTCCTTATGTCCTTGATGAAAGGTGGCTCGCTGCATCCTTACTCCTGGAGCCTCGATGGACTCCTGTGGGTGGAGGATAGGACCGGGGCCAACGTCAGGGCCGCATGCCACCGCCATCATCCCGTGACCCATCACTGAATCTCCTCCTCCTTTCTCCTCTGCCCTGGTCATTGAGGGCTTGGGGGGTACGGTGTGATGCTTCTGGGCAAAAATAATGGAGTCATTCTGAGAGAAGGCGAGATGCCTACATTTGTTTTATACATTCATTCACGCGTTTTAGACATTTACAAGAACCATAGGAAAACAATTCAAACACACAAGCGTTGGAAAGATTTTGTATCACGTAAAAAGCACCACATGTAGAATATTGTAGGGAATGAAAAATAAGATACATCTAATCGATGTGAAGCATCTTAGTGTGTCCTGCTTTAAGGGATAACTCCTTAGTTTTCCTCATTTGACTATTCAGAGTGTGGAGGTTACAGACCTTGTCAGAGACATAGGAAGAGCAGTCATTGTCCTCCGAGTGGTCTTCATCCTCCTCCACCACGGCTGGGCTTTCTGCCAGGGAGAGACACAAGGCAGGAGGTAAAGGTCAGCAACAATGTGAGGATTAATGGCACACATCCACTGGTTCTTTAAGCTAAAGGACCATCGCTCATGCGGCAGAGACGGTGTTTATTGTCTGATTTGTGATTGTGTGTGTTTATGTATTACCTTCTGCCTCCTCCTCTTGTTGGGCCTCTCTCTCCAGTCTCTGGCGAAGGAGCTCCTGCTGCTTGGCCAGGTACTGTTTTATGAAGCTATTCTGGCTCATCTCCTCACCTATCTACAACACAGTAACGTACACAGAACGGCACTTTATTAAAAACATCTGCGCTGGAAAATCCACAGAGCCAGAAGAGCAGTGACTGTGTGCATGTAAGTGTGCAAGTATTGCAAGTAAAATTAATTAAAAAATTAAAATGAAACGGCACATTTGACATTCAACAAGTATTTATTATGAACTGTTCTTTGTAGGGAATATTCTATGGGTTGGATCTCAAGCCAATAAAATACATCAATACAATAATGTTTTTTACAGAGCTTAAAATGCCCACATATTAAAATGAAATATTAAAATCTATTCTTACCTGCGAGTTGGGCTGCAGCCCACTGTGAGAGGAGGACGACTTCTGAAGATTCTCCAGCATCAGAGCCTGCAAGGAATAAAGAGGGGTATTATTTAAATGTGAAATACTGCATCATAAGTCACAAAACAATATTAAAATAAATGTTTGTTACAGTTGAAACAGATCATTTATTAAATTAATACTAAATATGCCCACAAAAGCAAAAAGATTAACCTTTAGAGATACATTTCTCAACTTTTTCTCATCGTTGTGAAAGGCTCGAGTTGGTTTTGCAATGTCACTGACAATTTTTAATTTGTAACGGGACACTGCATATCAAAAATGGATACAAATGTAATGTTTTCATCATTATTAATACGATTCAGAGCATCAGTAATTTACACTCCGATCCAGAAATGACAAAAAAATGTTTGCTCTAAGAAACGCAGAGAAAATACATCTCCAAACCAATTACAATTGAGACATCTGTTGCATTTAATTCCCCTCTCTCTCCCCATGTTGGCTATAATAATTCCAGTAATAATTGCAGTATATTTTAGAAAAAAACATTGCAAATAATATAATATATTCGACTACTTTCAGCCCATAAAAATAAATAAATAAATAAATAAACAAACAAGTATTTTTTTTTAACAAAACTATATTCCTGAAACAGCATTTACACATTCATTTTTGGAAATAAAAATTCCAAACACGATTAGAGAACAGTTAATTAAGAAAATAAAACGTTTATATAT
>NW_022280041.1:3897374-3979356 GCF_004355925.1 Anarrhichthys ocellatus | reverse complement strand
ATATATATAAAAGAAAGATTTAGACATTATTTTAGACATCTTTCTCGGGGAGGGGAGACTTTTGAGACTCATGACCACAGTATTTATAAAATCCGAGCTATGGCCCTGAAACCTACGGTTTTTGTGGGCTGGACGTCTTGAGCAAAACAACAATGGTGTTGATAAAAAAACAACTTAAAAATTGAATAAATTACTCGTTGGTGAAGCTCGTAAAATTGTGTTTACATGGCGAGGCGCGCACACGTAACCCCGAGCGCGGGCACGCTCGCGTACTGTACACCGTGTGCACTCAGCTTAGGCCTCGACTTGACAGGTGCACAGTTCAACTGTGTGCAACACGGTGCACGAAGTGTACTTACGAATTAATTATGAACTCGGTCGTTTGGGCCGTTCCGCTGCACCGTCAGCTACACGTAACCGAAAACAAAAAACTGTTGTGGACGTGTATTAACGTGCGCCAGGCGATTTATGTATTCCCGCTTCCACCGTTACGGCCTCTAACGTTAACCCCCACCGTCTCTCTCTCGCCTCCTGCTGAACTTAAACCAGACTAGATAGGCGGCCATAACATGAGTTAAAACTTACCCCTTTCAGTCGCTTGAGGAGTGTGTTTTTCTGCCCGCTCTTCGGGAGGTTTCTTTGCTCCAGAGCGGCTTTTAAATCCGCCACTCGCAGCGATTGTAGAGGTTTCCCATCAAGCGTAATATCTTCGTCCGCCATTTTCCTCCATCCGCTTGTCTAAACTCCCAACTGGCGTCGCTACGGCTGCTGCTCAGCGTCACAGCTCGGCAGTTTCCGGAAAGGCTCGGTTTTGTCCGAACCACAGAGCAGTACAGGCACAGTAGCAGGAAGTGATATTGGGGCAGGTTGGGGCCCTAGCCAAACTTTTAAAGACGAGTTTATCTAATTTAAAGGTTTTTTATTCGGATTTTAACTAGTCTACGGAAAAGTACGGTATATGGAGTAGAAAATACACCATTTCTTTTTAAAATATTGATAATAGGTCTAAAGATATCCTGCAGACAAAAATTAACAGACTACTACAATAAACGTGTATATAAATAAATAATCCAAACACATTTGTTTAATTACAAAAGATGTATTTGTGCATTCTGAACAGGAATACAAGACAGACATCAAATGTAGTGTTAAATGTAAAAGGTGTATTGTTACTGTTGGGAGAAAAGTCAAGATTCACTTCTGTACCTCAGCAAATACAGATACTCACATGAGTTCACATAGTGTAGAAAACTTCCTTGTACAAAAGAAAAAAAAACAGCTACATCTTTGAACTGTAACGTAGTGTATTTTTCAGGAAAAACAATGTATTCGTTGTAAATTACCCAGTAATATCACCCCAATGGCGAAGTATGTGCATATATAAAAATTTAAGCAAATTAAAGCCATGCAAACTGTAAAACAAAGACCATAAAAATTGACAGTAATAAATATACTGCTAAAGGTTATTTGCCAATCATGCCCTCTCATCATACATACAAAGTTTCATTAAGTGACACTCCAAACCTCCACACGGTGGCACTGCAGCAGAGGAGACGAAGTATTCCTCAAAGAATGATTTAAACACAAGGGAGAAAATGAGTACGCAATGCCCTGATGAGACCGACTTTGATCTGGAAAAACAAAGAATGTAACAGCAATTCTGAAGTATTACAACCCAACTTTGTAGAGCACCTTTGTAGTGTTGAGACATGTTTTATAAGCCGTTTGTCTGCAGACCAACATAATAAATCGGCTAACTTGTAAAAATGAAAATGGTAGAACTCAGACTGTAATGTCTGAGGAAAGGAAATAGGTGTTTTGTTGGATTTAAGATGCAAAATTCCCCCTTTCCTATTAAAAAACGATGCTGTGCTTCATTTCACAGTTCCTACAAGGGCTGGGCAATAAGTACACATATATAAAAATGGCAAGTGTAAACTGTGAACTGTGTTCCACTGCGATGCTTTACATTATTACTGATTTATATATGTATCCACACCCAGCCTTGGCTTCTACCCGACATGAAACGATCAAAGCAGTAGTGAGTAAGCGCTGCTGACAGCAGTTGAGCATCTTGTGGGAAATGAACATAGAAAGTAAAAAAAGTACGCATGCAGATCACAACAAGACATGTGGAGACAGGTGAGCTTGGAACAGGTTTCTCATCCACGTGACTGTGAGAAAGAACAGGATTAGGTAACGTCTCCCACAAGTATCATAACCGACTCTCGAATATAATCTCTGTGTCAGACAGGATTTAATCTCCTTCTTCATGAGGCGTTCGCCTGCGTGTACGTACACTGAACGTGTGTTGAGGTTTCTCGTTGCAAGCTGTACTGCAGTGTGCTTTCTAGTGGAAACTGGTACGACACAAACACTACACGTACTTGCACAGATTTATGAAAGGAAGTCGAGTGAACTTCCTACTCCACAGCGTGCTCCCACGTCTTCCATATTAAGCCCAAAACACTCGATATGCTGCTTCAACAGCTTCAGAAGGATCAACACAAAAGGCCTTTCAGGTTAACAGTGGAAAGTAGGCCAGAACCAGGATGTTAGGCCATTTTCTGTGCTATTTTTGGAACAAGGGGTGGATGGCTGAATAAATAGAGGAAGGAAGGAAAATGGCTATCATGTGAGGGAAAGAAAATATGGCAAACATAATAAAGCAAAAGCTCCTCAGAGAGCCACGGAGGGGATTCAAATATTCAATAAGTTAACACTCAAAAAGACAAGTGTGCCTGGCATCAAAGCACGGAGAGGTCAGTATATAAACAAAAGGCAAGCCAACACACACTTGGAGGACAGAACCAACACTCACAACCCCTCTCAGTAACAGCTGCAGCGACAAGTGACCCTTATTCCAGCTTTTTCCACGCCGCCTGCTCCGATCCCGTTCAAACGCAGAAGAGAGTCTACCAACAAATAAGGCATTTCAAAAAAGAGAAAATATATATGTGTGTAGTAGTGTAAACAAAAGTTTCTAAGCAAGCAATATGAAATATCATGAAGATATTTCTGCCAGCCGCTGCAGCAGAGTGGAGAAGCCGGCCGCTTGCTGGGAGAGCTCGGCGACGCGGTCCACCATCTCCTGCGTGGCGGATATTGAAGGGTAGTTTTGTGCGGCGCCCTTTGTTGCAACGACAACCGTCTTCAAGGCCTGACAGAGTCGTCCACCTGAGGTTGTGATCTGAGGAAGAAAAAAAGACATAAAAACATGATTATTACACAACTTTGATGCATTTATTCCTCAACACACCAGCTGGACTTCATGTGCGTGGGAGGGTTTTCTCTACACACCTTGGCCCGGAGGTCGGCAGATGTGAGAAGGCGGGAGAGCGTGTCCCCGATGAACACCAGCTTGTGCGCAGTCACGATGAGACTCTTTCCCCGGGCGACGAAGATGCGCGGCGGCTGGTTCCCCTGCACGCTGCTGAAGAGCACGTCGATGGCGTCCGCCAGGCAGGAGAGGTGAGCGAGGCTCTGAGACGAGTAGAAGGACAGCAGCTCCGAGTCCTCCAGGGAGAGGGACGCAGGAAGTGGAGGAGACGGGGTCAACTGTGCAGAGGAGAGAGGAAGTTAGTGTTTGGAAGGGAAAGGCATGCTAGAGAGTCAAATATGTCTCTGGCACTAAATGTATCATCTTCTTTAAGCAGACATCTCTGATTGATGGAGTATAACTGTGTTCAACCCTCTTTTAAATAAGGTCAACGGAGTCTTACACCGAACTTAAAAGCCAGAGAAAGTCGTATATACAGTATGTCAGCGAGTGGCACTGTGCTTTTCTGTCACTTATTGTCCTGCAGCCTCCGTTCTATGTGAGGCAAGATTGTTAAGATTTACAAATGACCTCTTGTTGGTCGTCTATGGCGTAGCCAAGGAATCCAGCAAGGAGTAGAAAAAAAAAAAATGCAGACCGAGCGATAAGAAAACATGACCTCAGTGTCAAGAAACAGAAGAGCAAACTCAAGAGATAAGACAAGACACGGTTGTAATTCTGCTTATGTACGCGGTTACAAGCCATTCATGAGGTTCACGAGACATAAAATCAGGGGTTGACGGGACATTGGGTCAGGTGGTGTTGGGTAAACATGGTGTGTGCAGACTGACGATGGGTTTGTACCGCATCAAGAGCCAAAGAGCTGCAGCCGGCTGGATTAATGAGTCACAGTGTTCATTAGTAAACAGAGCACACAGGGAACAACACGGAGTGAATCAATGACTCATCTGTGTAGACTTGTTGTTAGTTTCTGTTCAACAAATACTTTGGGATTGCAGGAATGAAGGATTGTGTTTGTATAAAGAAAGAAGAAGAAGAGACTCACCGTTAGATCTGCATTGATGGTATGCATGTGTCCGTTCTCACCCAGAATATCAGGAAGTGGCTCAGGTTTACCCTAGTGTGGGAAAGAGAACAGTCAGGCATGTTTACAGACACATTTAGACTCCATGTTTGGTAGTATAGTAATCATTAATCCTCATGTGCACTCAAGACCGTTAGCAGCAAAGGTACAGATGTGTTTAAACAGAAAAAACACATCAGAAAGAGAAACAAACGGGAGAAAATACAAAACAATTTCATCATGACAACTGACCTGCAGCTTGACGTATCCAACGCTGTCTCCAGTAGGCAGAGGGGCCGGGATGGGAGTCAAGCCGATCCCCGCGTACTCATTGCTGGGGTCATCCTCTCCGTCACCGGGGCCTATCGTCAGCGTCACCGTCGACAGAGTGGGAGGAATGGGGAAGGCGGGCTGAGGGGTTGGCGGCAGGGGCCGCTCCTGGATCCAGCTACCTTTACGGGAGCCCATCCCACCGCCCGAGGACTTCCCATCGGGCACGGGGAGCGCGGGCAGCGGCCTGCGGGACAGAGAGTCTTGGGAAGACAAACGCGGGCGGCCCTGAGCCTGCAGGAGGAGGGCGCTCTCCTCCAGGGAGCGCTGGACCAGCGCCAGCAGCCCTTCGGACGGCGGAGCGCCGCCGACAGCGGACAGCGCCGGCAGGAGGTCCGACAGACGAGCCCACGCCTGCTGAAGGGGCGGCGGGGGATCATCGGAATGACACGCTTTCCAGGTCGACAGGATTTCAGCCAGCGACGTGGCCAGGTCCCGTGACGACAGAGCGGAGGCCGAACAGGAGGCCGCGCTCAGCACCGAGTGGACGAGGCTGGAAAGCGTGGCTCTCCACTGCACGTCGCCCGAGCCGTTGCTCGAAACGGAGAGGCGGCGGGTAGAGGTGGAGGACGACGACAAAGAGTGGGGGAGGACTTCGGCGGTCAACGCGGGCATGTCGTAGATGCCACAGTCGGGCTCAGAAGAGTCCCGGTTGTGACTTCCGCCACTAACTCGTTTCTCAGATCCGGGGACACGGTAGGCCTGTCCGACATCCTCGCCGGAGAGGCCGACGGTGGACTCTCCTGGGCCCAGAGGCAGCCCTGGAAGAGTAGGAACACTGTATACGTCCTCGTCGACTTCTTCAGGCTGGACATCCGACGTGGACAGATTGAGAGTGATGGTGGGGACATCATAGACCTAGTGGAGGAGAAGACAGAGGGAGCGTTTTGGAAATGATGCGTGTTCACTTTATGATTGTGTGGATCATTTCTATGAGACAGTGTATTCATTGTGCATTGACACAATATGGGGTTTCTGTGTCAATGAAGGGAACAATGGTGCATCCACAATAGTGGAGGTTCACAGAGTTTGAAACAATAGCATGTGTCGTGTGAGTTTAAAATACTTTAGACTTCCTTTAAAGCTGGCTTATGCATTGGATGATCTGTTAAAAGTAAAAACACATGCCGTCACATGAGTCACCACAACCACCAAATGTGGGCAGACACATTAGTCCCCTGACAGAGCTGAGTCTAAAAGCAGCGCGTCTGTGTCCAGTAATTGCAGGCAAAGAGGAAAAAAATAATCCAACAGCTGGCGGATATATTTAAGTAACGTTAAAGGGGAGACCAGTGGGGGGGCAGGGTGCTGGTGGCCTGGCCCTGACAGATGGGTGTGACTGGGAGAAAATAGCAGCAGCATTTGGACTGGTTAGACAGGCTCCCCCAGCAAAGAGAGACAGGTGTGGCCTCGCCTCGAAGGGGGGGCAGGGAGACAGGCTGATGGTGGAATGTGGGAAGAAATGGTATCGGGGTATATGATAGTCATCTGTTGTTGGTGAAGCTCTTCACTTGTGCAGACATGAATTCAACACACCAGTTTACGAACGGTTCCCAGGCTGTGTTAGTAGATTCTAACATTCATAAGGATTGTCATTTGACTGTTTAATTATAGGCTTCAGACAGAAAAACCTCCATACGTCATTGATGAAAGTTTAATGTCTGACAAATTTTATGTAAACAGACACTTCAATCTCCAAAATATGAGACAAGTCATAAATGTAAGAGGAGGTTAAATACATATTAAACGATACATATTAGAAAACAAGTACAAACAAAACGGGTCGATCTGTGGCTCAGTAAGGATTGTGAAGGGTCGTCTTTACCTCTGTCTCAGGATCAGTTTGTGGCGGGACACTGCGAGGGGTGTCATAGATGCCATCATCATCATCATCATCGTCACCACCAAGGGAAGATGGGACGGGGCGCTGCCACCTGCCACTGGGAGGAGTATCATACACCTACCAAGATAAACCATTAGAATTGAAGGTTTCGGTCGATCAAAAGTTGTATATATTTCAAACATGCCGATGAAACGTGGACAACATGCAAACTCTCTCCACTAACAAAGTTCTGAAGATAAAATACATTTTGGGAGCAATTGAAAGTGGTAGGTGAAGCAGCCATCACAAACCTGGTCATCCACGTCATCCGAGTAATCCCGTTTGTCTCCTTTTTTGTTCAGCGCGTTGTTGCTTTTCTCCAGGACGTTACTCGTCCTGTCCTCCTTACTCTGAGGACCCCCCCCCTGTTTGTCCTCCTCAGAAGTGACCTGAGCGGTGGGTTTGGGGACATAGTTAGAATCCGTCGATGACGGCGCTGCATCTTTCCTGGTGACTCCCCTCACCGGAGGTGCTGGTGGAGGAGGTTTGCGGGCGAAATTTGGTGAGCCGGGAACCCTGACCTGCCCTGCTCGGACCAGCGAAGGAGACCCCCGGTGACAGGCTAGGCTGGGTTTGCCCCTTGCGGGGTTGGGTGAAACTCCCTTGAGCAGAGGTCTGGGAGATGCTTGCATGGGAGATAATTGAGATGGGTGCTGGTGGGCCAAAACTGTGGCTGAAGTCCTGTGGAGGTTTGCCCCCACAGCGGTGGGTGTTTGGTACATCCCAGGTGTGTCCTGGCTCACTTTCAGCTGGGGGGTACCATTCGAGCACGCAGCAGAGCCCACAACTCCTCCTGTTGGGGATTGGTAAACATCGTCACCTGCGAGCGGTGTACCTTTGGGCACCAAATAACAGTCGTCCGAGTGTCCTGTAGTTAGTGTTTCTCTAGGAACTAGATATGTAGTGTCCTCTGGTTCATCAGCTGCCCTTGGAATTCCAGTGGGGGCGAGGTACACGGACTCTGAAGCTCCTGGTTGTCTGGCATGCTGAGCCGCTGAAGGCATGGGAGATACTGGAGTCTGATAAAGCATTCCTGTTATTTCTATGCCTCGGCCTCTCAGAGAGGGTGAGCGCGGACGCCCCGTCACCCCTAAGTCCCAGTCAGGTCTGGGCCGGAGGCCAGAGCTCGAGTGCGAGCGTGGGCGCCCGCTCTCGACCCTACGGAGCTCCCCGGGCCTCAAGGGAGCTCCTCGTGCCTCACCAACACCGGGCGGGGAGCGATACACTCCATCTATGTCATCTGCACTGCCGCCGACAGCAGTCCGGTTCAGTGGGGGGACAGGCGACAGGTAGACGGAGTCCTCGGCGGGGCCACGACGCGGGTCGGAGCCTGGGGGCGGGGCGGTCTGGAGGAGTCGAAGACGGTTTGCGGGGGCAATGCCCTGTCTGCCATGCAGGGAGCAGAGCCACCAGCCCGGCCCACCACCCTGCTCCTGTTCAAGAACCATCAGTATGTCACCCTTCCGGAAAGCCAGCTCCTCCGGGCTCTCTGCCGCGTTGTCAAACAGCGCCTTTGCCAAAACCGTCTGAGAGAAGAGGACGAGACAAAAGTAGAAATCGTAAACACGGACCACTTCCATTCATTAATTCAGAACAACAAACGGCCATTAAAAGTAGGTTTTAATCGACAGCCTAAATTCCCCACGAGCTAGTATCTCACATCTGCATAACACAAACAAGCCAGTACATTGACATGGCAATGCCAAGTCAGGAGTATCAAAAGGGTGATTGTTTGGGGCCATTGAATGGAGAGTGAATAGGAGTGAATGGGGAAGATCTCGTTAAATGTCCATGCGAGAGACGGAGGGACAGGAAGAGGTTGGGTGAACACAAAGAATGGAAAAAAAATGTAAAAGCTAGCATCATGACAAACTACAAAATTCACAGCTGTGTCAATAATTATGAGGCGGAGAGAAAGAGGGGCACAGTCGGGGAGGATCAATGTTCAATTGGACACAGGGGCTTAATGGTGAGCAAGATGAGAGGGGGGGGAGGGGATAAGAGGCACATCTGTCCCTCGCTGTTTAGGATTTAATTGCCAACCTAAAGCCAGAGAGTCAGGCCCTCCTTTCATTTTCTAAACCAACCCCCTGGGGACAACTGGGCTCCACTGAGCCATGTGGGACCCCCTTTAAAACAGTAATGGAGGCAATGAGGGTCCTGATTAAATGCTATAGATATGGTGAGATAATAAACAATGGGAAAACCATGTCAAACAAATGATACATTATTTAGCTTTAAAATAGTTTAATTGTGAGAGAGTTAATATATACAAAAGAGACAAATACTGTACTCACGGAGACAGACATCGTTGCAAAGTTAACAGTAACGTCTCAGTTAGAAGATAACTCCAGGGTCCTGGTCAGTCTGGGTCGTCCATCTAGATCTGAGGTTATGGTTCTCATGGACGTGCTGGTCGCCGGAGAGACTCGGTGCAGAAGCACGGCAGAGTCGGTGGAGGACACATCTCACTCGTCCGGACGCCTCGTCGTCTCCGCTTTCACACGGACCCTGGTTTCTTCACGACACATTCATAAAACACACACACAAGACAGTTAGCAAAACCCCCTCCCAAACTCAAGACATCGCGGGGCACGTGTGAAGCGAAAGGTAGGCGGGCAGCGGCGACACCTGTCTCTCCTTTCCACGCCCAGTAACGTTACGTTAAATGCCAAGCGAAAGCTAACTAAAGCTAGCGTAGCACCAGAATTAAATAAGCGGTGTCCAGTCGCCATCAAATATTTATTTTGTCTAATTATAAATAGCTATCAAGGTATAAAGGACGGTTCATTTAAGTGTGGGCAAACGCTGGCTTCAATAACGCGAGCGGTGTAGCCGCGGCCTAGCTGCTAGCTAACGTTAGCTACGTTAAATGTAGTTATCTTCATCGCCTTTCGCTCCTAAATTCAGTCCAAAACAACAATGGCACCGCCGGATAAACCCGCTTAATCCGATATGTTTCCAGTAAAAGTGAGCACCCAAAGCCGCCATCATAAAATAATTAGCGTTACCTTGTTTTTTGTATCTTTTCGCCCATAAACTTCGCATCGGCGTACGGTCCCAGAATACGTAAAAATCACTTCTTCTCAGGCGTGAAAATCTGAGGCCATCGGCGTTCCATCATCTTCGGCGATGACAACAACGTTGGCTCCGCCCCCTCAGAGCGTCACGCAGTCCACTGATCTAAAAGCATAGCACGAGCGTGGGCTTCAGGCTTTTAGAGCAATCCAAGACGTGTGAGCTCGCGCTGGTTTCCGCTGTTATGATTGGCTCGTTGTTGCGGGTTGCGTTTAGGGACGTCCGGATTTTGTAGTTAATCAGAATACTATGCTTTGAACTGAGAAAAAACTAAATATGTGGTCCACGCTATGTACATTACCGGACAGTACAGCAAAATGAATAATTTCCTGAACAAATGGCATCATTGTTTCGACGGACTTCGTTGTACAGTTGAATTAAAGAGCAGGCAAGTTCGTAAACCGCTTGCTGGAGGCTTTTATTTTGACAGCGCGACCCGGAACATACAATGAATCGTCGGTAGTCAAAGGTCCAGAAGTAGACTTTGGCTTTTAAGAAATTCTTCCACTGTTCAACCTCATATTCAGTATTGCATGAACTGCAGGGTGAGATAATGCTCTTGATCACATTTGCGTAATTGCATTAGTTGCTTCAGCAATGTAGCCCTCTGCGTAAACTTTTACTAAATTGTCTTGAGTTTGCCTTTAATACCAATCAAGTAGTGTATCGTTGCTGTAGCGTCAACATGTATCAATAAGTGTATTAATTATTTAACTTAAGGGACATATCAAAAAAGTTGTTTCCAACTCTGTTAACTAATTGTTTACTTCTATCTCTGCACTTAGCTTGTGCACTGCTGCTGTCAGATGACCTCTACCCTAGATACCCAGTGTTTTCATAACAATAATATTGGTGACTATTCTGTGTTCACAGGTGATGTTGAGGAGTGTATTCAGGTGCCTTAGGACCAATCCTGTTGCTGGCCAAAGAAGTATGTCTCAAAGTAGCCTTGCTGGAAAGGTAGCCATAGTCACTGCCTCCACAGATGGGTATGAATTACATTATGAATTCCTCTTTTGTCTAAACTCTCCAAGAAATATGATGTTGATAATTTGATTAAGCTGGTATTGAGAGCATCCTCACTGGCTTCGCAATAACTGAACTGTAACCGCAACACACAGTCGTGTTGTGTTCGGAGTTTGCGCTCTCTAAAGCAGATGTCACTACATTACATTGAATTGGCCGAGGATGGCACCTGCAATGATCTCAAACAATTGCCTCATAATAACGTCATATAAAATAGCTACAATTGTTACAGACTTGATCCATTACTGAGATGCTCTTCTCCTCCTCCTCCTCGTCAGAATTGGTCTGGCTGCAGCTCAGGCTCTGGGAAAGAGAGGAGCCCATGTGGTGGTGAGCAGCCGGCGGCAGGCCAACGTGGACAAGGCCGTGGCGCTGCTACAGAGCCAGAGCATCCAGGTGACTGGCACCACCTGTAACGTTGGCAAGGGAGAAGACAGAGAACAACTCGTCCAAACGGTGAGTCCACATGGCTGAATACCAGCAATTATGAGGTCGTCAGTGATTCGTATGACTTATAACCTCATTAATAGTCTCATTCTGTGTTTGGACTAGACTCTGGATGAGTGCGGCGGCATCGATATCCTGGTGTCCAACGCAGCGGTCAACCCTTTCTTCGGAAACATCATGGACTCCACAGAGGACATCTGGGACAAGGTACACAGCACAGACGAAGCCCCGGGACTTGCTGAACAAGCAAATGAAGAATTGTGTGAAAAAAATCATTCTTCTTCCTCCATTTATTTATTTGAATATGGGATCCTTTCTCTCTAGATCCTGTCTGTAAATGTAATATCGGCCTTCCTCATGACTAAGTTGGTGGTTCCTCACATGGTGAAGAGGGGGTGAGCGACAAACTAAAAGAAGATCCAAAGAACAAAGACTTTACAACTCCATGCTGTATATTTAATCCTAAATGCTCTGTATTTTCCTTTTTAGAGGGGGGAATGTGGTATTTGTGTCGTCTGTGGCTGGATACCAACCGATGCAGGTCAGTGAGAGAACAAGCAGGATGTTGATATTAAGATAAATAGGTCAAGTCCCATGTGAATGTATGCATGTTAAGGACACCGTGTCTCCGTCTCTGCAGGCTCTGGGCCCTTACAGCGTGAGTAAGACCGCTCTGCTGGGTCTGACCCGGGTGCTGGCCCCTGAGCTGGCTCACAGTAACATAAGAGTCAACTGCGTGGCCCCCGGAATCATCAAGACCCGCTTCAGCTCTGCGGTGAGGAGGGAAAAACACACACGGTCACACACTCAGATCCTGCATTTGCTGTGTTTTCTTTGTTTATTTGCTCTCGATAAATGTTAAAATTTCTTTAATAATACACCGTGTTGTTCCAGTTATGGGGAAATGAAGACATCGCGGAAGAGTTCAAAAAGCAGCTCAGCATTAAAAGGTACAGCCCATTGTCACAAGTGTCTCACTAATATGCTGAACAATGAACACATGAACACCATATTTCACATTGTGCTCTTCAGAATCGGAGAGCCGGAGGAGGTCGGTGGAGTGATTGCCTTCTTGTGCTCAGAGGAGGCTTCCTACATCACCGGAGAGACCGTCACGGTGACTGGAGGGATCGGATGCCGACTCTGAGTCAACAGACTTGTGTGTTCCTGTGTAGATATATACGTTTTGATTATAGTTTGACTGCTCTTCTCAAGTGTTGACACAGCACAGCCAGAATACATTTAAAAACCTTCATACCAGAGCAAATATAAGCCTCAACAATTTAATTTAATTTCTAGTCTGTTTGATAAGATGACATTCAATTTCTAAATAAATGTGAAGGATTTCAGTCAATGATACATGCCCCTATGTAATGTTTAATTACTTAAATATACATATTGACAAACCCAGTAAAAACGACTCACTTATTCCTTCTACAGCACACATCACATTAATTGGATGCAGGAGCAGTTCAAGAAGAGCGTGCGACACTTTGTTCACTGAGCACATGATACGTTTAAAATATTCTGGTCTTTATTTCATGCACAGTAACAATTTAAAAAGGACACAAGTTTGCATGAGGAGTGCCTATAATCATTTCACTTTCCACAATGACAAACCACTGACGGTTCATATCTGATTCAGTTACAGTGAAATCATAAATCAAGAGAAAGGTAACGATAATAAATGTCCATCAGCCACAGTGGCTGGTGAAAATCCAAAGTATTTTGGGATTTTCTTTCAATGCAGCTGGTGGAGAAAACCCAACGTAACCACAGTTTATGTCCTCTGGCGTCTTTCTGGCCAGCCATCTTGGCAGTAAAATCCATCTCATCATCTGCGTTTGCTTCCAGCAGATGTCAAGTTTCGCCGCGTCATCCCGGGCTTCCAGTACTCCCTCAGAGTGGGAACGTATGTGCCGTGTTTGGTCTTGCAGTAGCGCTTCATGAACAGCTGAGGGAGACAGTTAGAAAAAAAACAATGATGACGGATCAAACTTTATTGAAATATCAGCACAAATGTGAGGAGAGCCATATTTATTCTACCAGTGAAAACACTTTGACTGTCGGTGTGTTATTTGGTCAATTTAAAAGGCTTAAATTCACTATGTTTTAGGTTTAAGTGTGACATCCGTTTGAAATTACACATAGAGTTAATCTTTCTTTGTTAGGCTTCAATCATGTTACAAAGAAGTCAACAGAATATTCCTCAGGATGAATTTTGCCAGATTTCTTCTTTCTTTTTTTTTAAATAAATCAATTATTTTTAAGCATAGTCAGTGGAAATGTTTCTCATGTTTGGAGGATACATACCCTGACTTTGAAGTTCTTCGTCACCTCGTCCTCAGAATCAGCGACGTAGTCGTCAGCGTCTCCTGGAAGGCCCGACATCACTAAACACAAAATACAACAGTTAAAAATCCGTGCAGGTGATTTTTCATTGTTGATCTTGTTACTTTTTTTTCTATTCTCTGCGTTTTAGGAGACATGATGTGTTGAGTCACCTGTGTTACGACGTAGCAGAGACGGAGAGCTGCTTATACTCGGCAACACAGGAAGATTTCTGTCAAGTAGAAACACCACAATTAAACCTTTTACTAAGTCGCTTTTCTAGGGGCATTATAATTTAAGTCTTAAGAATACCACGTAACACTGAAATGCAGTGGAATCATAAATATGTTTCTCTTTATAAGACCTGAAATTCTAAAAGAACGATATACATATTTAAATCACTAATAATATCTGACGGAGACAGAAAAACCAAATGAAACCAGAAACATTGAACTAAATCAGTTGGCTTTATTGTATTTGTAGAACAATGCTAGTTTAAATATCAGTGAAATGTCGTCTCAGTGAACTCCTGAACACAAGGAAACCAAGGCAGAGAAAAAGCTAGTTAACAAAATTAGGAACAATGTAATTTAGGGTTTTTAAAGCTGGTTGCTGAATTCTTGCACTACAAACTTGACATAACGTGAAGGCGTATTCGGCACCATGCGCGCTGTATTCCCAAATCTCTTACTCTTTGTCGTCCAGGCCAGGGTCATCCGAGTCAGGCTTTAGAGGTTGGCTGTGAATCTGCGCTTCAGCTTTGACCGGTGACTTCCTCCTCGGAGTCTCCCGTTTGGTACCTGAGGAGTTACCTCCTCCAGCAGCCCCGTTAGCGCTAGCGGGAGTCATTTTTTCAACAATAACTCTGGGTTGGCTCCTCAGGCAAGAGACAAAGATGGAGCAGAGGAACGGATCTTCAGGCAGGTGCAGCGTTTTGATGCCCAGCTGGGTCATGCAGGTTTCCAGGGCTGCTCCGTTACACTCCTCGTTCCCTACAGCTCCGTCTCCTTCGCTCTCATTTGTCTTCTGGTCGCCTTCGTCCCGCTTGAGCATGCTCGCTCCATTTCTCAAACTCCTGCTTATCCTGTTTTTCCCAGAACTGGACGGGCCAAACACTTCCTCCTCCTCGTCGGATTCACCTTGTACTTCGTCAGGTTGCTTGCGTTTCATTCCACTGCTTCTTTTCAAGGCTGTCCTCTCCCCCTCCACTTGTTCTTCACCATCTTTTGGTTTGTGTCTCTCTTTAACCGCAGTGTATTTCAGGTTCTCTTTGGGGTGAAAGTGCTCATTTGTTGCCTTTTTTGTCCTGATCATAACTGGCACATCTTCATTAGATATTAGTCTGATAACAGGTGTAATAAATGCTGTTTTGTCTCTCGTCTGTGTGCCATGGGACTGGTCCACTCCAGACGTTTGAGCTCCTGTTGGTGGATTTGAAGGTATTCTTCCAGAGGGTGGCAGAGAAAGTGAAGATAGGATGGAGTCTCCCATGTTTGGAGGGAGGGATGCTGTAAAAACCAAACATGTGGATAATGAGAATTATTAGTGATCTAGTCATTCTGGATAAGAAGATACACTCAGAAGTGATGTAGTTCTACCTGCAACCTCCAGATGGCCCAGACAGGTTTGATGTTGAAGCAAGATCTTCAGGAGCTGCGGTTGAGTGGCGGCCCGCGCACACTCCTCCAGGACAGCGGGGGCGTTACTGAGCCACGCCACGGTCTGGAGACAAACGATGAATATATAAACTGTTTCTTTCATTTTGAAATGAAAAGAGAGGTGTAGTGAGTGACAAATAAAGGGAAGCTGTTCTCAGAAGCACCAACTACCTGAGCGAGGCTGGGAACCGGAAGTAACTGGTCCAGTCGAATCAAAAACTCCCAGAGCAGCTTCTCCAGCTCCTGGTCGTACTTTGGACCGTAATCCACAGGAAACTCCTCCTGTGAGAGGAGAGAAGAAGAGTGTTTGGCCTTCACATTCCTACGAACCTCTACTGAGAAATGACCACAATAGAGACTGATAGCAGGTCTGCTGCTGGATGACCGCAAATAAACATGAGAAGAGGGACTCACCTTGAAGAAGAGCTCTCTATCTGTTGGGTTTTTTAGCAGAGTGTGAACCAATGAATGGAAATTTTCCACCGTTCTCAGGATTTTTACATCCCTCCTCTAGCAGAAAAAAGCAAAAATTACACCTATTCCATACATGAGTGACAGCATAAAATGTGTCATATCTGTATTGTAGCAATGTGCAACGGAGCATTAAGAGTATGACAAAAATCTCAGTGCAATTGTTGAGTATTAAATTCAATGTACCATAGCAAGAGCAGAGGAGGATGACAAAGCAGCAGGAGCGCACATCCTCTGCAGGTGTGGCATGATCACCTTTTCATCTGGCTGTGTACAGCACAGCTCCAAGATTAACTGAAAACAAAGGGTACAGTTGATGACCAGTCAAAATAGGAATATAATACTGAAATAGGGCAAAAATGGTGATGATGCATCTATCAAACAGGACAATAGAGATAGGAGAGGTATCATTAGAGTCCCGTCAGAAGCTCACCCGTCCTCTCAGCCCCAGTGCCAGCTTGCCCTGGTGTCTCACGGTGAGCAGCCCCGGGACGGTCTCACAGGCGGATGTCACGACCTCCTCCACCACCCCGTACTGCATCACGTCCCTCTGCTTCATCACCTTCCAGAGGGCTGCAGACACCAGGCGCACAGGCGGGGCCAGGAGCTGGAGGGCAGCAAAGGGAAGGCTGACATCTGGGCAGGAGACAAAGGAAAGATGAGACAACAGTGGTGCATTCACAGCAACTAATGTGACTTAAAATGTGGCACTGCTGGCTACAACCCAATCAGTGATGCTGGAGTCTCCTATCAGCTGACTGATCTACCCAGCTGTGTCTGGCAAGATGTGGCATGACTCCACTGACAGCCACAACTTAAATAAACATAACTAACCTCATTCAACATAAACCAGGTTCACTAAAACAGTTTAAAGGCTATTAATACTCACCATTCTCCTTGTGTTTTCTTGTAGCCATGTCACTGAAACAGCTAGCTAGCCTATGGAGGTTAACACTAATTGACCACAAGCTGACGTTAATTTAACGCTAGCTTAGCAACTTAGACACATTACTGCACGAGTAAACTTAAAGCTTAAGCGGAAGTAACAGCTTAACAAAGTTGTTAATGAAACGCTGCTGAGGTTATGTTTACTCCGCACTGTGTTTGTCGTTGCACCCTATCGCTGTTGTTGTTATTGTTTAGCCGCCCGAAACAAAGCTCCGTCAAAAGTTCTGCTTCTCATCCTCCCGCCTTCACTGGACGATGTCGATCTTCTCTTATGCTCATTCGCCTGCACCGAGTGGGCGGTGCTTACGCGCATTTGGAATGAAAGACTGTCGGCTCGGACAAAAAGTCCGCCCGCGCGTGCACTGTGATATTTAAAACAAGCGCGCCCATCGATGTTAACAGGACATGACGTGGCAGCAGATCCGACAGCCGTTGGTCCCATCTGTTTTACTATTTCTGTGATTTTACCATATTCATTCTATGGATTTTACTGCTTAAATGTGTTATAATAGTATAATAAACAACAGCATTTGTATGTAATGATGTGAACAATATTACAGTATTTTTAGGAACACTGAGCACGAATTGTGTGAGAATTAAAACTAAGATAATTGCCCAGAGAAAAGGCCAAAAAAAAGAAAATTAAAATTACAAAATTAAAGAAACGAACTGTTATACAAACCATGACAGGTATCAATATGAGTTTATATCCCTACAATTAGAATACAATTGCTAAAATTGTAAGATATCAATATTGTTGTGATGTATATATCTATATGAAGTGAGCCAGATAAATTCCCAGGGACAATATTTTAGCTGTCAGTCGAAAAATGATAAGGAATTGCAGTACAGAAATAAAAAAAACAAATATAAGGAATCCTTATCAAAATTGTTATTTTGTGTAATACTTTCCTATACAATCAGATTTTTTAAACTCTCAAATATCAATACTGGTATCAATCTCAAATACCCAGTATCATTCGGGCTGGAGATGTATTAACTCTTGTCAGATGACAAAAGTCTCTCACATACACACACAGATGAACTTTGCTCTGTGATTTTCTGTCTTTGAGTTATCACCAGGCTCGGGGCAAAGTCCATCTGCTGGGTCAAACACAAGTAGTGCTGACATTATCACGATTTGTTACACCAAAACAACTCACCAAAAAAACAAGTCTGTGAGAAGAGACACAAGGAGACGGACGAGCATGGATACAACATCTTCATTTATCAAGTAAGTGAACAATTAGTTTTGGGCTTGTTGATATTCTAGTGATTTGCTTCATGATCTGCTTGATCAACGATCCAAACAACATTGTGTGGCTGTTGGAGGTCCAAAAATCAATGTAGGACTTAAGTAAGTGAGTAATTAACTCAATGTAAGATGTAATTTTAAGATGAATCTTATCTTATGACATTCAATTCTTGGCCTGTTATAGAGCCTGTTACACAGAAGACATTTTGACATGTGATTCACATTAAACAATCTAAATACCTTTCTGTGTGGTATTTCTTCAGATCTGTGACCAAGCGAGTGTGGTCCCCACCACAGCGTCCCTTCAGAGTCTGCTGTCATGACAGGGAGACCAGGAAGGGCATCACGGCCGGGACCCTGGAGGAGCTGAAAGAGAGGGTGAGAGGGACTTAAAAAACAAAAATATCAGAAAAGGTTCTGATCAGGGTGAAGCTGCTTGCCCTATATATAATACAATATCATAAAAACGAGGAAGAATGTAAAATGAAAATTACTGGTAAAAGGAAGTACTATATATACTATAAAATCTTTTCTATGTAACTGAATCCCCAAAATAAAATAGTTGTCATACACAACAGCAAAGTGTACTATTTAGGACGTTGAAGCTCTTTGTTCTCTCGTGCACTAACTTGAATCTGTGCTGCAGGTGTGCCAGGCTTTGCTGCTGTCCCTGTCTGCGGTGTCTCTGTCTCTGGCCTGTGAGGAGGACGGTACAGAGGTGGACTCCGACAAATTCTTCATGACCCTGCCTGACAACACCATGCTCATGGCCCTGGAGCCTGGACAGACGTGGAGACCACAGCCGGTACGTTTGCCCAAATGTTATTTATTTCATAGCCCCTTATGTCCTTTATGTTATGCCTCACACAGGCCTTTTTTGTCTTTGCATAACGCAATCACAAATATTTAATATGTGACTGTTGTCTCTCATCCACCAGGGTGCAGTCGTGTCCAAATCTCAGGAGCACAAGCCTCGGACCGGGAGAGACATAGCTCGCGTCACCTTTGACCTGTACAGGATCAGCCCGAAGGATGTCTTTGGCTCCCTGAATGTGAAGGCGACATTTCAAGGCCTGTACTCTGTGAGCGCCAACTTTGAATGTCTGGGGCCCAAGAAGATCCTCAGGTAAGTCAGAGGGAAGAGGGTGAAGTGGGCTTTTTCAAAGGGCCACAAGTTAAATCTTGGGGGTTGTGAGATGATTGATGGGAAAGGAAAGATGAAAAAGAAAAAAAAAGTTTGAATTTAGTGCACAGTCCCAGTGATGAAGACGAAGGAATGTGACATTAAATGTGACTTAAACTGATGACACTTTGTCTCTGTGCTGTTTCTCAGAGAAGCCCTGCGTGTAGCCTCCACCCTCCTGCACGCCGCCGGACACCTGCTCATCACTTCCGCCTCCATTATCCGCCGCATCATCGAAGGCGCTGAGCTGTGGCAGCCACAACAGAAGACGGAGTACACGGCCAGCTGGAACTAGACAGAGCCAAGAGAGACCGATCCAGTTGAAACATCTGGTCCCATTGTTTAATCAGGATTTGTAGGAAGGTCTGAATCTCATTGGGTATCTATTGTTTTGTGTGGATGTAGAATCTGTATCAGCAATCAGTGATAGTCTTATACGAGGTGATCATATGAACTTCAGGTTATAAACAGAATGTAACAAGAGAAAAATAAATGTCAGTAATAACAGAAGAGGCTTAGGATGTAGCTGGATAACATGAGAATGAGTGTCATTGGTATTCTATTTTTGTGCAATATATACATAATGTTGTAGAATTGTACTTTATTTTTTGTTAATTTGGTGCATATTATGTGAACTGCTCATTACATGACATTACAGGTGATAACAAAGCCCTGTTTGATCTGAAACATCAGTCTTTTTTGAAAAAAAGGAAATATTACAGTTGCAGTTCATTTAGTCAGTTTATTAATGTTTCGATGTAACTAATCACAAGAGGAGTTGTGTTTCGAACAATCAAAGTCTTTTGCTGAGAATAAAAACATTTGCACAGCACACAGGGACTCGGGGATCTTTTGTAAAGGCAGTACATGCATGTTAAGTAATCACAATAACAGTATAACAACAACATAAAAGAAAATGACTCAAGCATGCGTCTTAATTTGGGGAACGTTTTATCAAACATCTGTCTTTAACTTCGGCACGCTTTCCCCCCGACACAGCCTTCGATCTTCACCAGCGCTTTCAAATACTGCCGGTAATTGATGTTGGCCAGCGCCTGGCTGTACTTCTCCTGAGTCAGCCACTTCGGTCTGGATTTCTTGACGTAATAGCGCATGTCACCGAACCACTGAACCAACAGGTAGCGGGGGATGTTAATCCCCATCGCCAGTCGGGTGTAGTCCTCCACACCTGGATACTGGCAATTGGAGAAGGCCGCCTTCATCATCGCCAACTGGGTCCGCGTCTTTGTTTTGATGCGGACCTGCCTGGGAAGTGTGCGTGTGTCCACCACAGGAGAGCCCAGCTGCTGGGTCACGGTGGGTGAACCGTCCACAACAAGGTTATTCTCACCAGGCCACGCTTGCAGTAATCTTTTGTCCGCTTTTCCCTTCTTCTTCTTCTTTCTGGTGAAATGTGTTGTCTTCGTCTGGGTGGATGTTTGACTCTCCCTCTCAGCTCCTTCACTTCTTATTTCTCCTCCTTCTGCTCTCTCCACAACACCTTGCTCCACTCTCTTCTTTCCCATCTTGTCCGTCGCTGTCGTCCTTTTGCGCTTCTTCTGAGCATTCCTTTTGTCTTCTTCTCCTTTTCTGTCATTGTCTTTCTTCACTGGTTGTTCCGGCTTCATTTTGATTTCCGATCTCTCAGTCGCCCTCACGTTTTCTCTCATCATCCTTCCCTCACTTGTACTCTGTTCCTCCCGAACCTCTCCTGCCTTCTTCTCACCCTCCCTTTTGCAGGTCTTATCCTCTTTCACCTCTGCCCCCTTTCTGTTCTGCGACTCTTCCTTTCCCCGACCTGACATTACTTTCGACCGAACATTGGGGATGTCTTTGTAGTCCCAGCTGATGCCATAGCGGAGCCTCTGGGCCATGAACCACACCATCACCTGGTCCGGGTGCAGAGAGCAGCGCTGCGCCAGTGCAGCTGTCTGTGTCTGGGTCAGGTACGGAAACCGGTTGAAGGCCTCGTCCAGCTCGGCTGCACCATCCAGCTGCAGGTTGAACTCGTTTGAGGACACCCATATAAGCCTCTGGCTGTCAGAGACCAGGGGGAGACACAGCACACTGCTCTGGTTCAGACGGAAAGCCGTCCGGGCAGCGTTTATTTGTTCGGGAGCGTTGGGTGTCTTCTGTCCGAGATGGAGGAGTCCATTAGCTTTCTGCCTCATCTTTCTCATCTGTTGGAGTGACCCCTGGAAATAGCAGACAAACAGAGTGTTGATAACCAAGGAAAATATGTATTCATTTATAAAATAAAACACAAAAACTGAAAGGTAATCATCTGAACGCACTTTCATATTTTTCTAGTATGTACAATATACTTTAAAACATACAATATAAAATGACATATACTGTGATAAAAGATCAATATTAGCCACATCTACTTCAACTAAACAGTATGAAAACAAAAATACCTGTTTAATAGAGATGTTATTTACTACAGCAGTACACAAATCCTTCATTTAAGTACAAGTTGCCTACTTTCAAAATAACCGTAACGCTGGCGGTTAATTAGCTTTAATTTGGTTAAAAATTCATATTGACATAGCGAGCTAAATTCGCGCTAAAGTCTGACGTTCGGTCATTTCTTTCCATGTTTGTGTAATGAATGTTCGTCTAACATGGAGAACCAGGGACAACCGAGTTTAGAGTAACGTGCAGTCACGTTACATGTCATCGATTTCGATGATTGATTTGGCTGCGGTCTGATTATCGGCTTGTTAGCATTAGCCGTAATGTTAGCTAGTTAGCTAGCATGCTAGTTAGCTAGCCAGCTAGCCTGCGTGGTACCTCACTGCTGCCCGCTCAAAGGACGTGTTAGCCTGCTAGTAACGTAATGCTAACTGTTATAACACAGTAAACACAGTAACAATGCGTTCCGTGGCAGTATCAAGAAGACATTTATACTATCATTAACTTTAAATAATGAATGGTTTTAGTTCCCAACGTACCTTTAAGAGCACAACAAAGTATTGTGCACGTTTGACAGGTGTTTTTCTGCTGATCTGGTTTAGTCTATTAAAACCGCCCAGTGGATCCAGATCAAGTTTCTCCACATCCTCTCAATTTGATTATGTATGGTATGATTACAAGTTAAATAATGCATGATGAAAATACTATTTATATATTAAAATATACCCTTATCACGTTTATTTGGTACCTGGCTGAAACTTTTGCAGTCTGATGGAGACAATACACCGGCAATAAATCCAACCTTCATCTATGTTCTATTATGTTCATTTGTTGTTGAAAAATATTTAACAGAGAGATGTTTTTCCAACTTAATGGTCATTTTGAAGACTAATTACCATCTGTTTTCCACCTTAAATACCAATGCACACCTATTTTGGTTCATGTGTAGGCTATGCGCAGCAGCTCAACATACTGGGTGAATGTGAATATTGATCAGCAGCAGTGGTGATTAGATAGATTGAAGGGTGATTATGAAATAGTCAGCAGCCTGCAAAAGCAGCTGTGGAAGCCAGATACTGTATACATCACCCACATTCATTAATGCTACTGATGTAGGCCCTAAATCAGTCCTGCTTTAACCAGTGTTTAATTTAAATAAAGTATTTATATTTTAAGCAATAATCCATTGTTGCATTACATTTGCAGCAAATATGGTGTGATGAATGAATTATAAGATTTTGTAATGGATTAAATTGGGTTTATAAACCCCAATGTTTACACCAACATGTTTTGTCAAGTTATATAATATATTCCCACTCCCATGGGTGTTGCTCATTTCTATTGTGTGAAATGAAACTTATCTAACCTAACCAGGCCTAACAACAGGGCTCCACCCCCTGGAGTTTTGGTTTAGCAGAATCGAAACTGATGTGCAGTGCTGCTGTGGAAGAGCATTCAGACCAGAGTCTGAAAGATCTGAGACGGGTGAACTACTAAGTTCAGCAAAATCTTACTTAATTTGCAGTTTTCTGCCAAAACAGACTCAATCAAAGAGCAACAAGCAGGATCCTAAGGGCAACACTGAATGATATTCAAGAAAATCAGGACTTCCTGTTTTGAAAAATGTCTGAAAATCGTCAAAAGGACCCACATGTTATCCTGTGCGACATGTGCACAGAGGAGGACAGGAAACCGGCACGGAAGACCTGCATGAAATGTGAGATCTCCATGTGCGTCCAGCACCTCCAGGCCCACCTGACCACTCCTGTGTTTCTAAAAACCCACCCTCTGACTGAGCCTATGGCTTTATGCGGGACCACTAAATGCCCCCAACATGACAAACTCCTGGAGTACTACTGCTTGGATGACATGACCTGTGTGTGTGTTTCCTGCGCCATTGAAGACCAGCACCGCATACACAACATGAAGACCTTCTCCACAGCCCACAGAGAGCTCACGGAGAAGCTCAACGCTGAGCAGCAGGCCTTGCTGATGAAAACCGAAGACAAGAACGTGAGTCTGGAAAAATGGGAGAAGAGCGAAAGAGAGAAGCTGGGTCGCTCCAGCGTGTGTCTCATCGAGGCTGTCACAAGCCTGAGTAACATTGCCCTGACTACTGTCCAGAGCTCAGTGTCTGCCCGCATGGTGTCGATCAAAACCAGCAAGAGCAGCATGCAGGCAGCACAGAAGGAGAAGGACCCCTTCAGATTCTTGCAGATGTATTCCCAGGTGCATCAGGATGTGGAGAAGGCCAAGGCTGTGGATCTGAGAAAAGGGTTGGAGCCCGGCAGAGAGCGGGACAAACTGCTTCAGGAGATAAGAGAGGACGGTGAAAAAATGGTAAAGCAAGCAGGCCTCTTCTGTGGATCTCTGTTGTCTCTGGTTGACCCAGAGAACCACCAGGAGCTCACTGCTGCTAGTTCAGACCTGATATTTGACTCACAGACCTTCGGCCCTGGCATATCACTGTCCAAAGACAGAAGGAAGGTTTTCCACAGTAGTGGGCAGGGGCAATGTTCTGCCACTCTTCTGATCCGTAGTATCCAGACAGTTCCTAACTTTCAGAGGTGGACGGTCAGTCTCTCCCGAGACTCTGACTGGACCGTCGGTTTATGTGACAAACAGCCTACATATAACTTGAAGGACGGACATGTCTTTGGTCTGTGCTGCCAAGGTAACCAGCTCAGCTCTCTCACGACAGAGTATGACAAGGGTGCTGCTGCATCTGTCGCTCCAAAAGGTCCTTTTGTGCAGCAGAGATATGTCATGGCCACACCAAGGACAAGACGCATGGTTTCCTTAGAAGGTATTTCTGTGGCGCAGAAAAATGTCATGGCCACACCAAAGAAACAACACAGGGTTTCCTCTGCATTAATCACACATCAGGGCAAAAACGGAGATGAGGCCGTACCACGACCTGAAGTGGTGGAGGTGTTTTGGAACTTTGGGTCTTCTTCGCTGTCCTTCTTCAGCAGAACCGGACAGCACCAGAGGGAAGAAATAATCACAATTAAGATGAGCTGCAACAACTGGGACCTGGCCCCCTTTGTTCAACTAGGACAGGAAAATGCCCAAATCAGCTGCCACCAACTCTACCACTACTTTGGTGGACAAGGTGGTGACATATGCACCACAGAGGTGGTTTGTGAACTTCAGTAATCCGTGGGATACTGCTGATCATTGCTAATCATAATAGAAATCTAAGAAGTGCATAGCTACAAATATCTACAGCGATAACGTCTCTTTGGACGAGTATAAATCTCATTGTTGTTAAGTTGCTGTTGAATCTATAAATAGTGCTTCTAGTGCAGATATTAGTAATAAGTCAATGCTGGGATTTTTATTGTACAATATAAACATCATACACTTAAAGCAAATGTAACGTATTCATCTGTCTTTTGATTGTAGTGATGTTAATTAATTCTGTCTGCCAGTTTAATGTTTGTCTCCATCTACTGGTGGTGAACGCATCATCGCTCTCACATAGTAGTTATCTCACAGCTTAAGGTCAGAGTTTGTAAATCAATAATAAAAAATCAGTAAAATCGTAAGACGTGGAATGTTTTTATTGACCGTTTTAAAATAAGTGAATTTAAAAACCGTAACAAAAATGAAAGAACGCAGATCATGCAAGAACAGCTTGAAGTGGAGTAACTACAGACACTGTGTGAAGTGAGACCAATACGTTAAAACCTCTGAAGAACAACTTAATTTAAAGGAATGCAGTGAATCATAAATGAATTTAAATGCACACATTAAGCCCACACAGACTTTTGGTACTGAACAGGAGCAGCTGGAACCAGAGAAGAGAAGAATCTGCATATATCTTTATGTTGAATAACACCTGTGTGAGGACTTCAGCCCTTCATTGCTATGTGCTCGAGTGCTGCACTCATTCAGTATGTACTGTGGTCCAGGTATACATTCTCTCTAAATCTAACTCACCTACTTTTTAAAATAAAAATGTAACGTATGTGTGACACTGTAGTTCCATAACATATCAATGAAACAATAATAAAAACTATTAGACTCTCAAATTACAAAAATTAAAAAGTGCAAAATTTAAAGCGTGGTGGAATGATTGAATTTCTAAAAACATTTGTTTTCAATTTAAGACATTTGCTAAAATTGTGTGTGAGACAATGGCTTGCAGTATGATCTCGGCACAGGGCATAAACACATGTTGTGGATACTTTTGATAGACAGCTGCAGATTTGCATACATGTAAAAAAAGAACTTAGCATTGGAATGATGAGGCAGCAGACATGCGAAGAGCTGGACATGTACTGCTCTAGTTTGGTCTGACCTCTGAAACTCTTTAAGAATCGGATAATAAATGTAACAGTCTAATGTGTTCATATCAGTGAAGTCAAAACCCAATAAAATGAAATTGCATTAGCTTTAACAACTAATAAGCATAGTAAAAGCACTTAAGTATTAATATTCATGTCTGTGCAGACTCATGGTTCCATCTGAAAGGAGCGTCGAGCTGCACGTTCAGCTGTCGTTGCCGAAGACGGTGTTGAGCTGCTGGGTGACCCTGATGAAGGTGGTCCTGCGGCTCAGCTCCTTCAGTTTGCCCGCCCCAACGTAGGTGCAGGAGGAGCGGACCCCGCCCAGGACGTCTCGTATCGTCACCTCCACCGGGCCTTTGTAAGGGACTTCAACTGTCTTCCCCTCCGACGCTCTGGAGGCGAGAAACACACTGGGGTTATCCTCGGAGAAAATGTCCACTACGTACACCCAAATCACCCACAAAGAAACGTTTTTGCCTTATATATACCAACATAACTGTGGGGCCCTGACCTGTACTCAGCCACGCCTCCTGCATGTTTCTGCATCGCCGTGTCGGAGCTCATGCCGTAGAACAGCTTATATTTCTTGCCATTTTTCTCAATAACCTCTCCCCCGCTTTCTGAGTGGCCAGCCAGCATACCGCCCAGCATCACGAAGTCCGCACCGGCACCGAAAGCCTTCGAGACGTCTCCTGGGCAAGTGCATCCCCCGTCCTGTGTGAAAGAGGAGACACGGCAAAACAGAACGTGAGAGAGTCACTCTGTTTATCGCAGCAAAAGATAAGGCTGCACATTCTCAGGGTGAAATGTCTACCAAAGCCACACTGGCTGTGGGAAAAGAAGATATGAATGAGCAACAGTCTCTATCAGAAGTCTCAGTTTTAGGGAATAGTTCTTGCTCGCCTCGAGTTAGATGAGATGATCGACACCGCTCAATACCACGAGAAGCGCAAGTAAGCAAATGAGCCTATTTCCCAAAACTATCACATTATTTCTACACAAATCACTGGATGATCAGAGGAGAGAGTCACTCACAGAGATGATGTGGCCCCCCAAGCCATGGGCTGCATCGGCACACTCGATCACAGCGCTGAGCTGGGGGTACCCCACCCCCGTCTTCTTGCGGGTGGTACACACAGAGCCTGTAGAGGAAGACACAGGGGCAAGAGATGACTTTCTCTCCCTCTTGTTTCCTTCTCCTTTTAAAACAGGAAACTGAATGTGCAGGCATTGTTTGTGGTGTATTTGATCTGTATGTGCCAGATGAATAAAGGGTGACCACATAGCACATACCCACCCAGGAAAGTTCAGTGAAAGTTATTTTAAAGTTACTACCAGAAACGTTTTGGCGGCCCTTGTGGCCAAAGGCGGTAGTGTTTCCGAGCACCAGAGTCCCTTTAGAATCCTCTTATTTTACTGTATCAGAGGTCTGACATCTGCTCCGCTTCAGTCCTGGTTCTGGTTTTTCCCGTGTCCCCCTTTCCAAAAGCGGGCCCAGCAATACGGCCTGGGTCTCCAGCAGCGTGGTGTCTGGTGAACCTGCATGATTTCGTCTGATTTCATTTGATTTCGCCATAATTTAATCTATTGGCACTGGTGACAACCATTAGGAAAAACTATATAGAAATTAACAATCTTCTTGCTGATTGTCTCGTTTACTTACCTAACCAGCTAAAAGTTCCTCATAGTAACTTTAATATAATATAAATAACATGTAGACATAGAAATATGTTTTTGCAGTTTCACCTGGTCCGATGCCTACTTTGATGATGTCCGCGCCAGCCAGGATCAGCTCCTCTACCATCTCTCCTGTCACCACGTTTCCTGCCTGAGCCAAATAAAAATCATCATAAAAATAGTTTCAATGAACATCCATTCCCTTTTTTCAGCCCCCCCACACTCGCCGCAGTTTAAAGGCAAGACATCTACTGACCATGATGGTGTGAGAGCGGAACTTCTCCCTGACGTCTTTGACAAAGTGAACGAAGTGTTCGGAGTAGCCGTTCGCCACGTCGACACAGATGTACTGCAGCTGTGGCACCGCCGCCAAGATGGCTGAAATCCGGTCAAAGTCGCCTTCCCCGGTCCCTGTGCTGACCGCTACATTCTGAGAGATAAACGGAGAAGAGGAACAATGAAATACTACCATTAACAAACTTCTTGAAATAGAGGAACCATAACTAACACTTTGAGTACCTTCAGGCAGTCAGGATTCTTTTTTGCAAACTCCACCCAGTCATCCACGGAGTAGTGTTTGTGAACCGTGGTGAAGAGAGTGAACTAGTGCAGGAGAAAAAGAAAAGCAAACGTTTGTACGAGAGAAAATGATGAATAACATTGAAATAAAGTCTAACCCTGTGTGCTCAATGAGGCTCGTAATGCACAACTTACCTCGTGCAAAGCCAGGGCCATCTCAAAGGTCCCCACGGTGTCCATGTTTGCGGCGATGATGGGGATCCCCCTGTAGCTGCCCTTGGAGTTCCTGAAAGTGTAGCTCCTCATTAGGTCGACCTGGGAAAGGCAAGAACAATGTGACATTAGCGTACAAAATACTTTTATAGACAGTCAGACGGCAGCAGGAGCCTGTATTATGTAGATGCAGGTTTTGCGGCAAAGGGGTCACTGCTTGAATCCTCTAAATAACTCTAAATGTGTTCACTCAAATCACTTTAAACTAAAGGTTCAGTTAATGGAAACCTCTTCAGTCAGGTGTCATGTGGAGAAGAACCCTCAGCTGTGACACTTACCTCGCTCCTTGACTTGAGTGTGCTTCTCTTTGGACGGAGGAGCACATCCTTGAAGTCCAGCTTGATGTCATTCTCAATGCGGGGCATTTTGGAAACAGGGTGAAATGGAGCAGTTGAAATGGCCTTGAATCTGTGAGAAAGAGAGAGTGAGATCAGAGTTTAGCATGAATGCTTGATGCTGGGTCTTTTCCTCCCTTCACACACTCACACATGGGCTTCAAATGCCATTAACTACACCAAGCATAGTGTAGGGGTCTGAAATGTACCCGTTAAAGATAAACATCATTCGAAAATATAAAGCAAAATTATCCAAAACTGTAATTACTATTTGGTGGAGATGTAATAAGGCTAGTTATTATGCTAGCTAACAAGCTAATTACAGCTTGCTCCTGACTATTCATTACGCTATTCGCACTAAACGATGTCAAACTTCAAGGTTAGCAATGCTAAAAGTGTCAAATGTCAATCAACTTGATGCACGTTAGCATTACAGACCGTTACCTAAGCACAACTTATGTATTAGTCTACAAATTAGTTGTGCTTTAGATTTACAATAATAAAGTATTTACCTACAGGAAAGTCTGGTTGATTTAGTCCGTGCGGCTGGTTATCTCATCCGCGGTGTGCGCGGGAAGCTTTATGGGGGCGGACACCAACTGATAGCCAACTTGTAGTTTTTAAAGGGCTTTAGCTACTCGGTGGTGCGCAGGCAAAAACTACAAAAACGCGAGGCTTGCTTTACGCCACGTCGCACTGGTGTCGCAAAGATTGTTTATTATCGCTGTTCAGGGAATATAATTCGGGTTGTGTTGTGGACGATAATGTAAGATATTTTAGGGGAAATGTTCTGCTTTTTCGACGGGAAAATGAAGCGAAGTCTGAAACGGTCCGAAATCAACATGAAGCGGAACCCTTCACACATACACACACGAGGGTGCGGAGGGATCCGCTGAGACACACAGGAAACAACCATTACATTTTGGAAGGGAATGAATATCAAGTTTCCTCACAGAAATCTCGTGTTGTTATCACTATCGTACAATAAAGTTCCTGCTCCACTTCGTTTGATAAAGACAAGGCAGCAAAGATGCTGATTAAAGTGAAGGTGAGGCAAAGCGAGTGCTAAATATTGTAATGGTTGTTCATACCGAGTTGTGCTCCACAATAACCTGACATTGTTTTTTTTTAATATCAGACACTCACAGGCAAAGAGATTGAGATTGACATCGAGCCCACAGACAAGGTATATAATCATCTTTTATTTGCTCATATGTTCTGTATATGCTGATAATTAAATGTGTAATTCAGTGTGTGTTAATGGTTTACATGCATTTACATCCAGGTGGAGCGGATTAAAGAAAGAGTGGAGGAGAAAGAAGGGATCCCTCCGCAGCAGCAGAGGTTGATCTACAGTGGAAAACAGATGTAAGGATAATCCACAAATACTAGAGAGAGAGAGAGAGAGAGAGAGAGAGAGAGAGAGAGAGAGAGAGAGAGAGGGAGAGAGAGAGAGAGAGGGAGTGTCTAAAAACAATTAAAAACACATCATTGAGCCACACTTTTATATTCCCTTCAGTACGTTTGTTTTGAGTCCATCCCACATATTGTCACCATACTGGCGGCTGAAAATAGTCCCAAACAAATGCACTATTTACTCCGTCTATTTTTAATAATAGCTTTTTTCAAACTACAGCATCACGGACCCGTTATTAAAGATTCATATCTTTGTTTGACGTTTTTTAATAGAGGGTTTTCCGCTGTCTGACGTCCTCTGCCTCCCCCCTCCGTCTCTATTCCCAGGAACGATGAGAAAACCGCAGCGGACTATAAAATCCAGGGAGGCTCTGTCCTCCATCTGGTACTCGCTCTGCGAGGAGGACGGGGGCTCCACCCTCCAAGAAGCCGACACGCCAAGGCTGCGTTGTAGCCGCCGCTTGAAATCACGCCTTGGCTTTTTTCCCCGCGACGCCTACACTAACAGGACACACCGAGGACGCACAGCAGTGTGTTGCAGAGTCACCTGGCGGCATCGTAGGCAAGAGACGGAGTTAGATCAGGTTCTACTGGTGTTGGCCGCAAACACTCCCCCCCTACTGTAACGTTGGCATGGCGAGTCACACTCGTTAAGGTTGACCTTACTTTCAGAATTATACAAAGCTTTCGGCCAAAGATTTACAACAATTGGCTGCCACAGAAAAATGTGTTCAAGTCATTCTGTGGCTCTGCGTGTCAGCATCTATCTTTGGTCCACTGATGAGATAATTGTAGCGTAAAGATGCATCCTTGGATTAGTCTTTACATTCAGAGTGTGACACAAACTAACTACTAAGTGAAAACTATAAGTGAAGGAAAAACCTCCCACCACTGGTTCTTAATCATGTAGCACAGAGTGTGCAGTGTGTACATAACGGTGTGAAATGGACAGATGCTGTGGATTAGTGTACAATAAACTTACGTTGATGCTTAAAATGTCTCACTTTCCGTTCACCATTCTGTGTTCTTCATAAATTCTTTTACATTTTTCAAAACAGCTGCACAAAGGAGAGGGTGAAAATTCTAATGTTTTTTTATTCTGGTCACACACTCGCCACCAATATGTACATTTACATTTTATTACACAAAAAGAGACTTAAGTTTGAGAGAAATTTCAGTCAAAATGATTAAGAAATAACATTCTTATCAGGCAGTGTATTGCAGTGTGAGGGTGTATTGCTTAGATTATCAGTATCCATGACTGTCACAACATAGAAAACTTCATATTTCTACCATATTGAAGGCCTGCTTTGGTCTGAATTACAGCAAGAAGTTGCAGCTTGTTAAACACAATCAACACTGTTTAACCGTCTGTAGAGTTTAAGCAGTAGACAAGATGGTGAAGCTCTGAGTCTGCACAGATTACATCGCCGTATCACATAAAGTTGCAGCATTTGATTGATAAGGTGGAAACATTCTCAGGCCTCAATCATGAGTTTATGTTGCCTGTTAAAAATGAAGAAAAATAGATGACTGAACGCAACGAGAATCACATTCTTTGAAATGATGGCACAGCGGAATCAAAATAAAGAATATAAATGAGGCCTTGAGCTACAAATTCAAACCTTAGTCAGTGGTTTTTATTTACTAAGAGACAAAATACAGACATGTGTGTATACTCTGTAAATACACAATAAACATACAGCCACAAAAACACAATCACTGTACTCGTGAAGACATCCAGGACACCCTGTTCCCCTTTACAGTTCAACGAAAGACACCTGCATGTTACTGGCCCAACTTCAGCGATACTTTTGAACGATTCACTTGCCGTCCGTCCTCTTCTCATCTTTTTCTGGGACTCCCGAGGAAATAAATATCTAAAAGCACCAGTACAGACATTAAGCACTAACAGACTGGATTTCAAACAGGCTATCAGTGAGATCTGTTTTAGGCAGTGTACTGTGTGTAAACAGAGAGCAGTGGGGATGCCCTGAGACACTGATGGATTATAGAAAGACTTAAGAGTATATGTGTGTTCATGTGTGCAGGAGTGTTGTTTACTATAATATGTACTAAAATCTCTTCTAGTGAATTGTATGAATCAAAAATGATGTAAAGCTCTAAATTTCTACAACCTAAATAAAGAACAAAATCATTTAAACACTAGCTAGATGGTAAGCTACAAAAATACTTCTTCCGTAAAACATGTAAGACAATCAATGCCTCACGCAGGCATTCGCATGTATGGATTTGCACATTAACGATGCGGACGTGATGGTGAACATCATCATGTCTCGCCTATTTATCCACTCTACTTCACATGCTGGACTTGCAGTTTTAACGGGTAAATTACCAGTGTGGTGTTCATACAAGAATCCACTTTCCAGTTGTTTTTTTGTTACTTCAAAACATTTTAAAACTCCCCCAAAGTATGAGGCATCAGTCATAAACAGAGCCGCATCGGCGCCCAAATACTGGCTGTCTTCTAAATTAAAGCAATTAACAAGAACTGTGCGACATTTACCGACACAAAGTACAGATCACACATCAGCTGTCAGGTGAACGCCTCCACAAGAGTAAAAAAAACAATAGGCTCAGATGTGTATGACCTTAAGTAGAAAAAAAGAATATCAACAGAACTAAAATCAAGAGTAAAGTAAAATAACAAAATACATCAAATTATATAAACAATCATCGTACATTTCGGAGTCACAGTCAGCTTCGAAACAACGCAGTACTTAGTGAACTTCACTACACGAAATGACTTGATCGGATTTTCTGCTTTGACAATCAAAATCAAAATCAAAATACCCAAAATACAGCTTTGGTGTGTTGAGTGGATGACAAAGCAACATCCCTTACAAAGTCGCAAACAAAGCAAAAAAAAAAAAAAGGTGTTTGCGTAGCCATGACAGTAGAGTAAGAGTCTTTTGATAAAAAGATAAAAAAAATACGACTACACTAGGAGTGTGTGGAGGAGGAGAAGCAGGATGAAGATGATGAAGAAGAGTAGTCTGTTCAGTCATGTACTGAGAAGGCGCTAACCTTTCTTTAATGCACTTTTGAAAGACCCCAGACAGAAAACTTTGAGGTCGTATAACTCAAAATATCTCCCGCTGTATTTGGCACAGAAATTATTGATTGATACAAAACCAAACCAAAAATATTTAAGACAGAGTGTAAATACACTACAAACTGTGGTGTATGTTCGCTGTATGTGTGTGTGTGTGTGTGTGTGTACGCACCCGTGTGTGCGTCTGCATATGTCTGTATATTTTGGGGGCAGGTGGGAGATGGAGATTTTTAGCAGTCCCCTGACTTGTGGTTGTCTCCGTCCTCCTTGGACAGAGGAGACCTGGCCTCCTTCATTTCCTCTCCCTCTCCACTCCCGACGCTCTTACCCATGGCCGGATAAACCACCACGCAGAACTTCTGGCCAAAGTACGTCACCTTATCTGGAAGAAGAGAGTGACAAAGAGCTTCAGGACCAGCGCGGTGATTGGCTTTCAAATGAGACAAAATGTATGTAGCATATGAAGAGAACGCTTTTACTTGGATGTATTTAATTTTTCTAAAGACAAATAATTTAAATGTAACCATGTTTCATACAAATATGTCACCATTTTTCGAATTAAGTGATGTGTCAAAGGAATACTTTGCCATTTTTGGAAATACTTGTATTCATTTTCTTGTCAAGAGTTAGAAAAGATCCATTCTGCTTAGCTTAGCATAAAGACTTGAAGCAGCTAGCCCGACTAGTTCAAAAATATGCTAACAAGAATAGCTTCCCCCTAAAACCACAAATTGTCGTTTGCACATTTCTGTTTTGTTGCTGGTTAAACAAAGGTGTCAATGAATCTTTAACTTTGGAATTTCGTATTCCGTAGACATGCCTGACGATATATAATGAATTTGTAGTTTCAATAATCAGAAAATTTAACATGACAGCAAACTTACCAATGAAGGCGTCGAAGCAATGTGGCTTGTTGTCCCAGTAGACTCCCAGGAAATAGACGGGGACGCCAGTCAGCATGATAGCCAGGCCGATGCCGCACACCACGGGCTCAGAGTAGAGGGAGAAGATGAGCAAGAAGGCCCAGAAGAGGAGGTAAATGGCCGGCCAGATGAGGCTGATCTGGAGGAGAGAACACAAACATATTATGACACTCATGTAGAAAGGACCATTTGGTAGTTTGTATAATAATTCTACTTTTTGCATCTGTCATTTTCTCTCTTTTGTGAATTGTTGTAATAATGGTGCTTTTTGTGGCTGTTTTTAGACAAAGATGGGGCAAAAACACCACATAAACACACCTTGATTGGCCGGTGAATGTCGGGCTGTTTAATGCGCAGGACAATCTGCCCGGCGACGGTGACTCCGTAGAAGAGGTAGTTGATGAAGCCCACGTAGTTGATGAGGGTGTACATGTCACTGGTGCACAGCATGAGCAGGGTGGACAGACACTGAAGGAAGAAGAAGAAGGGAAGGAAGTTTGACAGTTTGTCTGCAGCTTTCAGGGTTTATCCGGAAAAAAATAAAAGGAGTGTGGCGGCGAGAGAGCTACTCACGGTGAAGAGCAGAGCCGGGATGGGAGTGCAGCGTTTCACATGAATCATGGCCAGCAGACTGGGGAGGTGGCCCTCTCTGGCTCCAGCAAAGAACAACCTGCGAAGGAAAGAAATCATTCAGTTACGGCATATTATACGATATTAAAGTCTACAGTGCATCCACCTGTTACATGAGGAAAATGGAAGACTAGAAAGTGCTATGGGCAGGTTTAAATTTAGAGCACATACCCAGAGAACCACTTCACTACAACATATATTCATTGCAATAATTAAAAGGTGTCTCTGTCGGCAGTTGGTGCCCACAAATAGCAGATCCCATATACTGGAAGTTGTGGTCGAGCCAACTTACCGCGAGGAGGTGAAGAGGGATCCGTTGACTCCCCCGAAGGTGGAGAGAGCCACAGAGATGGGCATGATCCACGACATGACTCCCAGCAGCTTCTCACCAAAGGTCTGGTGATGGAGGAGCGGGAGGATGAAGGTTAGAGGTTGGATGACAGAGAGGGACAGGAGGCAGATGGTTAGATTTCATCACGTGTTCACTACCATCATGCAGCCGACTGAGGTCCAAAAGCTATCAGTTAACACATCTGACTCACTAGAGGGCTTCATTCTACTACCAAACTTGTGTGTGAAGTCACAGGACCACCTTGCGTCACGCTCTGAGATACTCACCACAGCAACTGCGTTTGAGGCGAGCAGCTCCTGGGGACTCATGGCCGTGACGTAGGCGATGTTGGCAAAGACATACACGAAGGTGACGAGGGGGATGGAGATGAAGATGGCGCGAGGAAGGTTCCTGGAGACGAATAGAAACAGCTATGTTAAGGAGAGACGGGGGGTTTTAGAGACGGAAATGAAAAGATGTACCTTAGGGGAGGTGCATTAACGGATACCAAGGTTATTAAAAAACGTGGGATTGTTAAAAAGACAGAAAATTCAGAGGAAATGAAGAAATAAAACCGAATAAAACCATGAAATTATACCAGAAATGTTTCTAGGTCAGTGACCAGAATGATGGGGAGAATTAATCCCGTGCTAAATTCAATACTTTTCAGAGAGCTTAACGAAAAATGCTGCTAATCACTGAAAAAAGCTTTAAAACCAGCCGATCCTATAGCGAGGAGCCATTCTGTCCTGTGGGAAGGTGGTTTTAGCAACGAGATATGACTCCAGACAGGAGAAGCAGTGTAAAGTGTCTTACACATAAGGGTCCACCAGCTCCTCTGTGACGTAGTTGAGGAAGTTCCACCCTCCATAGGCGAAGGAGCCTTGTAGGAAGGCTAAGGCTATCAAACCCACGTCGTACTCCTGGAAGGGCTCGAAGGCGTTGGCTGGCTCCAGCCAGTAGTACTCTCCTGCATGTGGAGAAGATAATGCGAAAGATAAGGGGACATTTTTAGTCATATAAGATATATATATAATCTCAGAAAAATTCATGTTTTCAATTTGAGAAAAAGTCTAAACCATCCTCGATCTTTAGGGATCTTCTTGCATTCTCCTTCGTCATTACATTTTTTCCTGCAATCCCCTGTTGAGCCATGTTTTCAGACAGCATTAAAGTATTTCTACTCTCACATGCCGTCCCTCATATATGACCCAAAGCCTCCCATCAAATCAGCCACCGGACTTCAGGGGCCCTACTCTCTGTGGGCCCCTTGTAATAACTGGCCCTCGGCCATGTTGTGACAGCAAACCCACACAGGCGTGCTGATATTAGCAATGTGAGTTTTAACCAAAAAGGGGGGCCCAGAAACTCACTGACCTCTGCGGATGCCACTGGGAGTCCACACTGTCCCGAGTGACTTAAGATGACCCCGGTGACCGCGAGTGTGTGTGTGTGTGTGTGACTTTCGTCCTTTCACACAGAGACACCAGACAAAGGTGGGACAGACTGTGGACATATGCGGTGAGGGAGCTCACCCTTGCAGATCTGCACGAGGCCCATGACGATGATGAGGGCGAGGGCCAGCAGCTTGCCGGCGGTGAATACGTCCTGCACTCTGGTGGCCCACCTCACACTGGAGCAGTTCACCCACGTCAGCAGCACTAGATGCACCAATAAAACCCAGTAAAACACAGAGTTAATGCTTATTCATTTGACCCCAGTTTCCCCATTATGCTTCGTCTTATAGGAGGCTTTTAGATTAGTAAAATCCCCTTATTTCACACTGTCTGGCATTATCACATTTGGTACTAGCGTTTTCCAACTCTTTATTTAACCTCTACAATGTCTACACTGTGAGTGAATTTGGTAGATAAAGGTTTATGAGTCGACTGTTGTATTGCTCTCATAAAGGAACTGTCACTGTCTGTAGAAGTAAAACTCAGATTGTTTCCAGAGAAGAAGAAGAAGTCAATAGCTCTGCGTTTTTTTCTCGATGGAAAGTGAGCAGATCTCAGGTCAGCGAGTGGAGACAGATTAAAAGCTACACACTCGAACACGTGTGCCGTGTCTTAACGTCGACCTCTGACTCTGTCATTGCGTCGAACTTTATCCGTTATCTCTTACAGTACACCTTGTGTCTTAAATGCTTTGCAGTCGTTTTCTTTCTTTGGAAGTACTGCAGGTATTTGATAATCACTATTCTTTTTCCACCTTCTGTGACTTTAAGAAAACATAATAATGATCCCATCCATGCTATTGAAACTCCACTCATCTGGCAGCTTTAAGAGAGCACAACATGGGAAACTGTAGTTGGAACTGGAGGATTACCAAACAAGGACAAAGATAATGGGTTTGATCTGTACTGCTGACAGCAACAGGCCACTGGGTCCAGGCCAATAGGGTGCCATTAAATGATAGGACTGTTTGACTCCGTGGGATTAAGTTCATCCCGTTAAATAACTCCGAGCTGAGCTGCCACTGCAGGGGAATAAAGGCAGATGCACATGAGCAGACATGCACCGATACTGTAGATGTGTGTGTGTGTTGGGTTCAAATAAAGAGACAGGTGCAGAGAGTGGGTTTGTTTGTAGCTGTTGCAGAGATGTTCGTGGGGTTTGTAGGTTGGTGGTGGGGGTGGGGTTGAATTAAACTTCCTACACGTTACTACAAATGACGACAGCAGACAGAACAAGAGTTGCAGTAAGGAGAGGAGCTGCAGAGCTGCTGCTGCTTCTCCCCCCCACAAAAAAACAGAAAATGAGAAACCAAACAAAAATAAAAACTGTTGCCGCCCTGAATAACAAATAGAACTTAAACCTCTTAAGTTAGTCGTACACAAAGTTGCCAACACATGTGTTTCCTGCTACTCCCCTATTTGCTGACTGACAGGCTGCGAGTAAACACCTAGAGGCGGACACACTCTCCGAAACACGGAGCCGAGGGGCCGCTCAGCTGTCCGTAAGCTGAGTACACAAAATGTGTGTATGGAAACTTGCTGAGTTAACCATGGGCCTGCTGGAAAACATGACCCTGCACTCTGCCACCTGCGGGAAGAGACGGACCCCAGGGAGAACCCCCCCCCCTTGTATGTTTTTGAAATGGTACACCTTGAAAAATCTTTGCAACTCAGGAGTTATGAATTCTAGCAGCTCTCATCAGAACGAGACACATTTTGCTTCAGGCATTTCTTAGAAGTGCAACAACAAAGACAGGTAACTCCAGGTCAGTCTGTCTAGTCCAAACACACAAAGCTCTGCCTCTGGTTGTACTTTCTTGTAGATTTGTTGTAACTTCCGCCAAAGAGGTTGTCCGTCAACAGAAGTTAAGTGATGCTTAATGAGGAACTGTTTTCTTGGCTGGACCATCAGAGTAGACTTTGGGTTCTTCAGTCCTGTACTTGGTAGGGAAACACCTCACCTCATTGCATAATGTACAGTAACTGCAGATGAAATCTCTTCAAATGCTTTTGCGATGTCCCGCTGAAGGGCCGACACAGCTTCTCTAGTGTCTCTCTATCTGGAGGCTGCCTGCAGTATTTGGCCCGTGTGTGTGAACTTTGTCGAGGGACTCAAATCAACAACCGTCATGTCCGCCGCAACACATTCATCCATTTGTCTTCCCAGATTCACTGCCCAGTGCTACACTCCTCTAGCTTAACAGATGACCTCTGACTGAGGGTTAAGTAACAAAAGAGCTTCAGGGAAAGAAAGGGGGGGAAACTGAGACATGAATTGGATAAATCAAGTCTTAATTCAGCCAATCTGTGACTGCTTTTAAATAACTTGCAAATTAAAGACAGCTTTGATGATGTAACTGAAACCAACAAAGTGAATACTGCTGCAGTGGAACATGTGATTTAATGTTAAATACATTGCACTACACAGTACGTGTGAGCTACTGGTGTCTCAACCCTGAATGTATAAATGTCGGTGTTTACAGTCACAGGACAGTTTTTGGCGAATTTCTCATCGTGCAATCTTTGATTTACTGGCAGTTTTTTTTCAACATTTGGGCCTCTCTCAACAAGCACTCTCAAAACAGAACTTCTCTACTTCTTTAGGCCGTCTGCACTGTCTCGTCTCTACACAATCAAAAGTGAATCTGTGTGGAGTCAGAGCTGTCAGCTGGTTCACCAGGAATCTGTATTCCTGAAGGAGAAAGAGTTTTGTTTGTAAAATCTTTCCGTCTCACTTTTAATTCCTTCTCTCTCTTTTATCTACCTCAAACACTGTTTCCATGTCATGTGGAGTTGCTAAACTCTTTGTCTTAAGGGAAACACTGTTGAGGAGGAAATATTTGAAATAACAGAGAGCTTAACTTTCTGTTAAAGATTGTGCTAAATCCCTGTGATGAATATTCCAGCCATTAACCACGGCTGATGCACACAGCTGCACCACCAATACCAGTCACACAGGTATTGTACATGCGACAACATCTTTCTGTGTAAACATCTGTATTCACTCACAGAGGCAGACAGCGGCCAGCAGACGCAGGCCACTCTCCGGCGGGAAGCAGGTGGGGAACAGAGGCTGCAGGACGTAGTTGGAGAACGTCAGCGCGATCACGGCCTGGTTGGTCGGGTAGATCACGAGCACGGCGATCCACAGACGCAGGAACCTGAGCAGAATAGGGGTTACAAACGGTTACAAACACAGAGGCATGGGAGAAGCAGCGGGGTGTCCGGAGCACACACAGGTGGGGGGTGAGCAGGAGGAAACACATCACAAAGGCACATGGCACACATACATCCTTCCATTTACTGAGTCCCATTCAAAGCAGGTTACTTTAGGTGGAAAACTCGATATGCTTGCCCTGTCATAGTATCAACCAAATCCACTGTCGTCTGGCTGTGAAAGAACTTTTTAATCGACATTTCAAATTTAATATCTTTGTAGTTTTGTCAGCAAAGTATTTGAAGATGTCACCACGGGCTTTAGGAACCACGGTGGGCACTTTGAGCTATTTTGTGAGATTTTACAGGCAAAACAAGTCGAAAAACAGTCGACAAATGAAGACAGTACAATTAATAATCCCTTGTAGCTGTCACCGCAGAAGAAATTATCCAAATTCCAGGTTAGCAGCTAAGTGAGGTGACTAACACCAACTTGGCAGAACGTGATTAGTGTTAGTCAGTGTGTGGTCACTGTGTTACAAACTGACAGCATGAGTCGCACTAAACTGAGGTGCGCCCTGTCAACAGTGACACAGATTTGACACTGGAGCTTCACAGGCGGGGGGGGATGAGATGAAGGAGAAACCAGACGAATGGTTTTTTCATGGAATTCCCTGAAAGCTTAAAGAGGGATCATTACACCTGACTGCGTTAACGGGATTGTGTCTCACCGGAATGTGTGTGTGTGTTTGTTTAATGTAAAACTGTGTGTTCACATGCTGAAACCTCTGCGTAGACACCAGGGGTAAAAGTAACATTTAGTCAAGTAATCTCTTTTTAATCTTTGCTAGTTTTACTTTATATTTCATATAACCTTATACAGCTGTATGTACTTCGTAGATTGGATGTCGTATGCTGAACATGCATGAGATTACATAATGCACTGCTGTAGATTAAACAAAGCTAAAACTCTTGCAAGTTAATGTATCAACACTTCATACTTCATCACATATGGTTGATGATACTTTTGTGGTATAAGTCCATTTTATTTAAAGATAAATAGCCCTATCTCACAGTCCCGACTCCCTCCTGTGGCATCTATAGTCTAGTCTGTATCACAACCCTCATTGGTCCGACATAACAAAGAGCCTTTGTACATGAAACGTCGTCCATTCAAGTCGCGTTTGAGCGTACGACGTTACGAGCTCTTCCCCTTCTTCTACGAGCTCGCCTTTCGAACCAGCTGCAACAAGCTGATATAAGTATTTCCGTTACTGCGGTCCTTGACTTACACAATAAACACACACATAGGGATGAAAAGGAGCAGGACAACAAAAACAAACACCGCTTGAACACGGTTTATTTATCCTGTGACAGCGGGCACACAGGGAAACGGTGTGGCCCCGACACTTCAAACCGAAAAGTTCATTGATGTGTATTGATAGCTACTGTAGAAAGGGATAAAAAACAATCATTGGCTGTTTTGTCTGGTTTGAATTCCTCTCCCAAAATACCATGATAATATGTATCCTTGTGATAGTTGAAAAAACAATGGTCTAATCTGTGTTTACCGTCTGGGCAAAGGCACAGTGTGTGTTAAATCCACGCTAACAAACGGTATTGTTTTCCTTGGAGATTAAACCAGTGTGGTTCCCAAGCGTGTACTGTGAGAAGTGTTACCTTAAAGCTAACCAATGGTGGATATTTGTGAATCTAGTGTATTTGCTTCAGGTTTAACTTCTGCACTTGACTACAGGCGATGGACCTCCTGCTTTGGATCAAGATGTCTGATCGCCATGAGCAGGCTCATCCACCAGGATAAAGAGAAGAATCTAGTTATGTTGGTATGCTCACTTAAATCCATGTCAAATTAACTTTAATTGTTCGGGAGGCCTCTTCTTCAAAGAAAACGGGGCCACATACTTAATAGACATCACTGTCGACCTGGGGGCTTGTATATATTATGAATAAATCCACAATTTGCCTTAAAGTAACTTGTGATTATTGTGAAAAATAGCATTTAACTTTGCTGTATAAAATGATAATCTAATAATGAATATAAAACATTTAGAACAAATCTTTTGGCCAAACTCAAACCCACAATTTGTAAGTTGTTCTCTTATATTTCAGTCTGCTTTGATGTATCCTGCTTACTGACTGACATCACACCTGCAAACGTCGCGTGAAAATGCACCTGAACACCTCTCTGATTGTTTGCAACTATGAGTAGATGACTGAATGTCTCACCCGGCCAGCCCTCCGAAGATGTCCTTGACGTAGGAGTAGTCCCCCCCCGACTTGGGGATGGTGACGCCCAGCTCGGCGTAGCACAGCGCCCCGATGGCCGTGATGACGCCCGTGACGATCCAGACGATCAGGGCCACGCCCACGGAGCTGGCGTTCTCCATCACTCCCTTCGGACTGACGAAGATACCTGAGCCGATAATGTTACCTGGTGGAGGGAGGACAGAGAGAGAGAGAGAGGTGTCAGGTTTCAGTGCAGATTGAAAAAGAGGTTGTTGTCAGCATGGAGAAGCTGCAGGGTTTACGGCTGTGAATAGGCAGAGGTGAAAGCAAAATCGTGTTTTTTATGGTGGTTGTTTTTAGTGCATTTAAAGGGGCATTCCACCATTTTGGCACATTACATCATTGCCACATCACTTCTGTAGCTTTGGATAAACTGTGTCTAGTCGGAGGAAATAACCCAAGTGCCACCTGTTATCTCAGCCTGGGCTTGAAAGCATTGAACACATTGATTGATTAGTGTTTTGAAGCTTGACCCATTTTGGGAAATAATAATCAGGACCTCTCCGCATCTGCTGGAACATTATTTAGTCAATGTGTCTCTTGCAAGATCGCCAGCTTTAAAGTAAGCTGAGAAGATCGTTACCACTCTCACGTCTGCGCATTATGTTAGCAAGAACAGGGAGGAAATTAGCCTAGCTTAGCATAAAGACTGGAAACAGCTGGAACCAGCTATAGGCTAGCTCCCACCGAAAGTAGAAAATGGCATCAACCAACCCCTCTAAAGCTCACTGACTGGCTAGTTTCTTCTTTGTTCCTTTAATTCAAACACAAACTGAGACAACAAGACTCTAAGAAATCACTGTTTAAGCACCTAAAACCCCAAACTGTCATTTTTACATTCCTGTTTGGGGTGAATGAGTGCAAAGAGGGAGGAGGGGGGGATGAGAGGTAGATGCAGAGGGGGGAGAATAATGCCCTGGCAGATTGAATGAGCATCAGAGTGCCAGGTACTTCACACAGCAGCTGAAAGATGGAGGGGACGGATGACTTGGGGTTCTGGTCCAACATAAAAGAAGCCGAGATTATCCTCCAATCACATTCAGCTGACTGGGTCGGCTGAGGTTGAAACCGGCGGCCAATAAAAAGGCGTCAGGGTCAAAAGTTGAAGGTTCGAATCATGACTGGATGATAGGCTGAGATTGCAATTTTACAGTACAAAAGTCAAAGGTGCGAGTGATACCGTCACGTTTTGCCTGCAGAGTTAAACAAAGTGCGGAGTTTGTGTGGATCATTTTTCCTGCTACAACTGCCAATGAACAAGAACATTTAACATGCGGCTATGTATCCAGCTTGGTGTGACAACATAGTAGTGGTGATTTTAATATTTTATTGTGTAAAAGTTACAAGTATCTGTAGTTCCTGTTTCTCAAATGGGTGATTTGCTGCTGTTCTTAGTATGTTCGAGCAATTTGAATATCTTTAGGTTTTTAGCTATTGGACATACAAATTTGGATTCTATTGCATCTACAGGTCTCTCAAAAACTTTAAGTATAAAATTGGAAAAGAAAAAAAACTTTTTTTGTCAGTTAAACAGCTCACAACTCATGTCCATAGTCAGAAGTAATAGTAGAAAGTTTGGGAACCACTGAACTAAACAAACTATAGATCAATTAATAATACAAATCATCAGATTAGGTTTTTATGATAAAAAAAACATCATTAGTTGCAGACAAATACATTGAAATGTTAATATGGCAAGATCCAGAAAAAGGCTAAAAATTGTCAGTCTTTATACTACGAACATATGCCAAACACATGCCAGCTGAAAGCATGACGGCGTACCAATTTGTTCAACTTTAACAGCTTCCATATGCATCCGTGTGAGTGATTAAGGACAGCCGCTCACTTATGTAACTCCAGTTGCAGGTAAAAGGTAAAAAATGACATCAAACAAACGTCAAACCCCCGATTATGTTGACATCTTTATGGCCACAGAGGTCTTCAGTGCATGACCTGTGACATCTAAGGGGGGGGGGGGAGTATGCCTTGACTCAGCACTTTCCTCAGACTCCCTGATGTGCTTAAGGTTCGCAGAGGCAGATAAAAACAGCACACTGGTGTTCTGGTTTGAACGAGTTCATGTAAAAACTTTTATGTCAGGGTGAGCAAATGTGCACGCTTGCATGTTTATGTGTTCATGACATTGGCAGCCGTGTCGCTCCCGAGCGTGTGAGACGTGCTGACTGTGTGGAATATCTTTAGCTTTCCTGTTCTTGTCGTTTTTTGTTTTTTTTTACATCCTTTTGTCTTAAAAAAAATTAAAAAAAAAAAAGGCCAAGAGAGAACATGACATTTTATCACAGGATATTTTCTTTGTTATCGGCTTGTCGTTTCACAGAGGAAGAGGCTTGGGTCTTTCACGTGCTCTCTGAGCACACATTTCTTTGTTTGATGCCTTCTGACAGCAACAGGCTGAGGCTCCACTTCACAGAGAGAGTTACTTAAGAGAGCTCTGAGGTTCGTCTTGTTGCATGTTTTTACGTTTCTTATCTGTTTTATGTTGTTAATCTGTCATTCATTGACTCAGGCTGCTATATCTAATCAAACAAACAAGCATTGTCATTATCATTTAACCTGCTTATCAATCATCTTTAATATAATCATCTGGTCTAAATGCTTTCATCTTAAGTGGAGTCCAAACATGCATGAGAGAATCGAATTGTTGTGTTGTTTGTTTGCCTCCATGACTCATGATCGACCGCTGGCGCCAGACCCCGGCAGCAGCAGCAGCAGCAGACTATGAATATTAACAAGCACGTGTGTGTTTGTGCAGCATTATGATATAACCCTAATCAGCCTTCCATAAAGCCCTTTTGAGATTAGTTCTTGCATTTCCACCCGGCAATAAATCCCTGTTCAAACTTAGGCAACCTGCTGCCTGGCCCTCAGCCAGACCCTGCAGGCCCTGTGTGCTTGTGTGCACGCATGTGTGTGAGTTATTATTACACCAAATCGATCTACAACACCGAGGCAATTCCCGAGAAAGAGGAGGGTTCGCTGTCATCGTTACTTCTGCCAACTCAGGGTTTAAAGGACATAAAGCTACTGTGATGGCATAGAGCTGAGCACTCATGTTTAATCAAAGTGATGTGAAATTTGTGCAGCAATTAAATTACGAAACACACTGTAGCTCAGACATGGCTAAGCCAGGGGAACTAATAAAAACAGCATTATCGGGGCAGGGCTTTCTTCCAAGTGGCCAAAAGTGCACTTCTAATCCCAATTCCTGGTTTTGCACATTTCTGGATTTGTGTGTGTGTGTGTGTGTGTGAGGGCTGAATGTCTGTACTGTACAATAGGCCATAAAACCGTTTGATGTCCTCGTGTTCTCGGCCCTTTTCATGGAAACCCAGCGGGGCATGTTCACCACGAGAAGATCAGACGAGTCACCTGACTGCGCTGAACATGAGCATGAATGAGTGACTTGGTCAAGGACAAAAGGAGCTGCGAGGAACAGTCTGGTGACTATACGGCGAGGCGTATGGACTCTGGACGGCCGTAAAGTAATCCCCTGAAATGGCATGAGTGGCTTAACGCTGCCAACCCGTTTCTTTGCAGTCGGCTGATGAATGGAGAGTGACAATAAGATAGATAAAAAGTTATATTGGTTGTATTATCTACATGTTGCTGTATAGATATGCTCAAGTGTGGGGTAACAGAGAAAGGATGTTGGCGGCGGCACACACAGGGACTCGCTTGTAGTTTGTGATTTCAACATTTGAAGATGTTTTAACGATCTGTCTGCAATCACCTCAGAGCGTGATCGTTGCCTCGGAGAGGACGACATTATTCCATCAAGACAAATGTGTGTAAATTGAGTTTGAAGTTGGTTTAGCTTTACTTTTGTGTGACTCTGAGCAGAAATTTAAAATCTTTGCAGTAAAACCTTTTAAGCTGAAAAGTTACAAAGTGAGAAAGATCCAAACTCTTTGAAAGTTGCTCTTCATCTCTCTCTCTCTCTCTCTCTCTCTCTCTCTCTCTCTCTCTTATCCTCCTGTTTCCAGCTTCTCTCTGTCTCTCTCTCTCTCTCTCTCTTATCCTCCTGTTTCCAGCTTCTCTCTGTCTCTCTCTCTCTCTCTCTCTCTCTCTCTCTCTCTCTCTCTCTTATCCTCCTGTTTCCAGCTTCTCTCTGTCTCTCTCTTGGGAATTATCACGCACACTCACACACACACACACTCTCACTTCTGTCCTCCCGTTACCATAGACACGCAAGAGGGAATGAGTAAGTGCATAAGGCAACTAGTCGCACCACATGGCAGGTTCAGCTGTACAAACGAGAGTAAAACACACACACACACACGCGCACACACACTCACCAACAATGATTCCGCAGGCGCTCACGAGCCCGATTTCCTTCTTGAGCGCCACTTCGCCTCCCGACTCGCCCCCGCCGGCAGCATCCTTGGCGGAGCCGGACGTGCTGGTCCGTTGTCTTGCACCGTCCGTCATTGTTGATGGCTGGACTTTTTTTTTGGGAGGGGGTTATGTGTTTAATCTTCGTTTACACCACACGGAGCCCGAAGCTGCCCGTGCGCTCGTCACGCCCTGAGTCTCCTGTGTGCGCACGAACACTGAAATGTGCCGCACTTATCTGATGAGGAAAGTTTGTGCAAATAAAATACAAAAATACAAATAAATAGATAAATAAGTGCAGGCGGTTGAGAACTCTTGTGCCAAAAACCACGTGTCCTTCGGTCACAGCGCAAATGACTGGTCACAGGTGGCGCTACAGGTCCGGGTCTGACCGCACATCAAGTCCGGCTAGCGAGCAAAACGCGCATATTCCAGTGTCAGTCCTTAAAAAGCCACGCGAGGAAAATAACTTATTTGTTTCTAATGTAAGCAAAATATCTCAAAATATCTCAAAAACTAAAAAAGCTCTCACTGCTTCCTTGTTCCAGGTGTGAGCTGGAGAGACAAAAGCATCCTCTCTGCGCAAAACCAGAAGCGGCTCAGGTTCTGCCTCGCACACATCCGACCTGTGTTTAGTTTGGAGAGGAGAGATTTTATTTGACTTAATATACATGGTGTCCTTCATATTAGTACAGTAGCGCCGCCTCCTTCCCGCCTCCCCCCTCCCGCCTACTCCAACGTCGGGCTGGTTTTTCCTCCTTCTTCCTCTGCAGGACCCTCCCAACCATCAGCTGTTCTTCCAAACTCACTCCTGCTGCTGCTGCTGCTGCTCTGTGCACCTTCCACATACATCCATAACCGAACAAGGCAGCATATGCATGAAAAACAAACACTTTCTCTCACCGTCTACTCACTCACACACACAGGAGCAGAGGCTGTCGCTCACTCACTAATTATTCATGATGCAGCAGAGGTCTATATTTAGCACCTTCATACGATGTCACTCTATCTGATGCAAGACTGCTGGTGTGTGTGTCTATCCTGTATGCTCACCCATGCTGCTAGTAGGTTGTTTTTGACTGCATGCGTGACCCTGCATGCAGTCAAAAACTGTCTTTTTAGTAAAAGGTTTCACATTTGGTACGAACATCAATAGGAGTACTCATGCCTGTTCAGCGTGAGAATAATTGTGTCTGGTATCGTGGCCTCGCCATTGTTACATATTGTCTGCATACAAATATTTGATCCCTTCAGAAGATCCTCAAGTGTGTCTGGCATCATCTTTATTGTCAATGCTGTGCTTATTATCCACGCTGTGAGCAACTAAAGCTTCCCAAATGCTCGTTGAAGTCAGAAATTAAGCAAAGGTGAACTGGTTAAAAACAAAACGCCTCTGACTTCCTTGATTAGCTCCAGTTTCAAAGTGTCTTTCCCTTTAAGTTAGGATACACAGCGAAAGAGGATACTTTATTTCCTCATTCTTTAAAAAGTACTGAGAGAACAAACAGAAAGTAAGTCAACTCCATCATCGTCTCCTGTGATTTCACAGGAAACGTCAGATTCACCTGAGAGACCCCGGCGCTTCCTGAACAACTGTTGACTCATGATGGTCAGCGCAGGGACGAAATGCAGGAGTTACATAACATCGGCTTCTAATCTCAACAAAACCAGTGTTGTTCTCTGCTGAGCGGGCAGAACAACAAGGTCACCTGAATCACATCAACGCACTGCGACTACACTAAAACATGCTCGTGCCACTGAGCTGAGCCGTACCCACTCTGACCCAGATTCTTGTCATTGTCCCGGCACAGTTCCAGTCATTGGAAAGGTTTTGTTTCTGCGGTGCAAGATGATCCTGAATGTACCTGGTCAGTGAAGCAGGAAGGGGTACACGCCGCTCACTCACAGTGCACGTGCTGGACCATTAGGGAACAGGTACGTGGGCCAGTTTGTTGACATTTTGCATGCGAGCAGCACCTACCCGGAACTTTTCTTAGTAGGTCAGCGAGTACGGCCCGGTTTTGTTGTCTTGATGTGGTTGACACGAGGCTCAAAGCTTCCCTCTACTATTAAACCACATGCATAACTGCTGTTTGGGTGGATAATTTAACTCTTTGGATATGTTCAGAGACCTGTATGTAATTATATACTCAGTAGTTCATAGGTTATATCAGTATTTCAGTTTGAATTGAACCTTTTTTGATTTGTTTAAAGGGACAGCTGATGTGATGGAGGTTCCTCCTTCACATTTACAGTCCATAAAACCAGAATTTCCACATTTAATTGTAAAGTAGTTCTTATTTTAAAAGGTGTCCTTTGTCGAAACAATGAATGTTGTCTTCTTGTGACCTGATGTCAGGAAATCTCGCCATTCTTTGCTGATCAATACATCCATAGGAAGGCTTTGTGATCAAATACAATGACCCTTTTGGCTCTGACTGTGTCAATGGTTCTGGTTCCCAGCAGACTGATTGAATCCAAACAGCCTCCATTTGGCATTGTTTGCTTGATTGCGTCATTCACAGCAGGATAAAGGGATCTGATAAGATAATGACTAGGTAATAGCTTCAGAAAATGGACTGCATCACTGTTGTTTGAACATGGAAAAAGGAGATTTTAAGCTAAATATTTGACATATTTACTTATTTATTGGCCAACGGTTGCTGAATTTGAAATATCTTGAGCTAAAAATACTCTAATCCCTTTATAAAATACCCAAAATATGGTGAATGCAACTCCACCAAGGCTGTTAAAACCTTCAACTTCCCAGCAAATACACCAAGGACATGTCTATTTTATTTGAACAGAATTTCTACAAGTCTAACTATCAGTTTTCTGTATTCGGCCCCCTCCTGTGGCAGCGAAATCAGCCGCTAATGCTAACATGCTAGCACCGTTGCTCACAGAACTATAATTCGAAAGCTAATTTATATCTTCGGCCCTTCAGGTTTAAATTGGGAATATTTCAGTGTCACTGAAAAAAAAAGCCAGCATTACGTAATATTCCTCTAGTTGTATTTGTCACTCAAGCACTCAACAGCTTAAAGGAGGGGAGGGGTCTGTATTTGCAGAGGTCACAGGTATTCCCATCAATAAATAGCTTGAGTTTAGTTCATGTGTGCGTCTGTGTGTAATTAGCTTACTGGACCATTTGAGCAAAGAGATAAGAGGTGTACGTGCTAAAACCCAGGAGACATGGACAAAGAGCAGAGAGAAAGATGGACAGGGAGGGCTTATCTTACTGGATCTACTGAGCATGTACTCTGCATTCAGGGTTGTCTCTGTACTACAGCAGTTTGGAGTCGAAACGGAGCAACAATTGAGATTAAAGTGCAAATTCACAAGTGTTTTAATATTCTGACACCCCAATTCTGAATCCCAGGACAGCGTTCTTCAGCAGTAGGAGAGCACTGATGCCCCAGATTCAGATACGACTCACATCTGAAGACATTTGTCATATTTGTCAGAATTGATGCCCTGGGGGAAAATTTCTGAGAAACACAAAGGAAGAGATAGATGGGACAATGGAGGAGTGCCATGTGGTTTGAACTTCACAGGCATGTCCTGAGTCAGCTGTTTCTGGCAGTTTATCTCTGTGGTAAAGCTGACCCTGGGCCTGTACTCTGATAGCACCACACACGTGCATAGCTGTGTGTGTATGTGTGTGTGTGTGTGGGGCGGTAACGTGCACACAGGACACAAACAGTACATGTACTCACACACAGTACACTACTATTCTTTCAGTTACAATTTGGTTGTATGGTTTTCTCAGCCTCATAGATGAACTATGTATGTGATTAAAACATTTAAATCAGCTGTATTGGAGTTTTGATGTTCCCAAAAGGCAGATTTAATAATGGGATGCACCTCTGCAGCCCTTCTTCCAGTCCTCACCTCTCACACACACATTCTATCTTTCCATCACATGGAAGCTGACGTAATCATCTGAAACATATGTGCACACATAGCATATATGTCCACACACACACACACACACACACTAACTACCTGGCAGGTGACAGATCGGGCGGTGAAAGGCAAGGAGATTTTCCCAGATAAGGCTGTTAATGAGTAACCCCGCTTGTTTCAGGTTGTTTGCTGCTCAGTGGCTGGAAAATTGGAACAATAACATGCAAACACGGAGGTAATGGCCGTGGTGCCAGGCAGGTACACCGCAAGGACCGGACCATAACACCAACAGTCATGGCTGGTTTACCAGGGTTGGGTCCAGAAGCTTTTAAAAGCAGAGTCTTTTGTTTGATGTGGGCAAAAATACCACTTGCATAGAGACAGACCTGGTAAGTTCGAGACTTATCTAAATGTATCCAAATATGCATAGGGATGCAATGACAGAAGAACACATATTTTTAATCCTTTCTGTGGGGTGATTATGTGATGAAATCTGAGATTGAGTCAAAAAAAAAAAAGAATTCTCATGGCCCCGAGCTACCCGGGTCTCACTCTGGTCAGATTTAGCAGCCAATTAAAAGAGAGATGAAAGAGGGTAGATTACTGCTATTAAAACCAAATATGACACCGGATTCTCCCAGAAGAGACCTGGGAGAAGAATTATGCCGATGTCCCTGATGAACTGAGAGTACGGAACCTAGAAGTGGTCCAGAGTCACCTCACCAGTCCTCTGCTCTCTTCTTACTGAACACTCAAACAGGACGGGTCTTTTTCTAACGTGCAATATATGAATTACCATCAGGATGTGATTATAGGTTGTTTTGGTTTTTAGAAAGTATTTTTTTTCCAAACCACAGATAGTAAAATGTTAAAAACAAGTCTTTCTTTTCAAGCGTATTTCCTTGAATGGGTCATAGCCCACAGTGTCATGAGTGGGTTCAGTTTCTCAAACTGTGACATGACGACTAAAGTTACGGCGAGGAACTCTTAAGTGGACATATTGTCTTTGGACTCTCCTCGATCCACACGATTAAGCTCTAAATGTTTCGATGACGTGTGAAAGAACAGAAGTGTGTGTTCAGATCACCCTGAACCAGAGATACAACTGTTAAATCTATTGATGTCTTTTTGCCCCACAATATATCTCACAACCTTAATCATGTAATAAATCTAAACTGTTGTTACCTCCCTAATACTTTTTGTACAGCCCCTAATGCAAAATATTGTTTTTCTTTTATTGTGTTGCTGTTTTTAATCTCATACCATCTACCTACTGAGTTAAAATGTTGTGCTGTTAATCACAAACCAGCTGAATTAGCACAAAGACCAAGAAAAATGGATATAAGAGGCAATTAATGGAGTGTTTGATTTAGGAAATCAAATCATACAACAGTGCAAAGAGCTGTTAATCACTTGCATATTCCCTCAGAGAGGTGTTGCTTCTCCATTATTTAAGTTTGACGAAAGGGTCAGAGAGCTATTGTTAGACTGTGATGGTTTTAATGGGATGAGATAAGTTGTGAATGGACCTGGTTCGGGTATTGTCTCCTTTTAAATCATGTTTTGCTTCCTTTATTTCATTTAACTGAGTCTCTGCTCGTTGTTGATCGACTATGGTTTCCTCTGGTTACAGTAAATCCAATTGTCCCCTTGATTTTACCTGAGTGAAGGGGAAGAAAGCATTGAGTCTTGTGCATTTAACAAACAGGGGCACACAAGTCCAAACTAGATGAAGGACGATATCAGGAGGAGGAGGAGGAGGAGGAGGAGGTGCAGTCATATCACAACCAAAAGAAGGGAACATTGTGTCAAGTTTTAATAACAAACATGGAAACAGCTGTGTTCGATGGCACAGACTCGAAAACATCTCCAGCTATCCTAATGTACAAAATATATGATATAAAACAGTAAACAACATGTCCCTCCTTAACATGCTGTTAAATGCTTAAATAATACAACTTCATGAAATTAAAGGCACTGATTAATTTATTGTAAATACTGTGTAAATATACTGTGCACACGCGTTTTGTTCAGCATGTTCTATCAGCAGTTTGCTTTGCATATTCACACCAAATAAGGAGCAGAGCGATGACGCCGGTGCGGATGAGTCCCCGCCCACTGTTTTCCAAGAAATGTCCCCGTCTTCCAATCCCGAGGGACCAGACGTTCATTCACAGGCACGTGGGCCCGTAATGTGACATGCGATTTATTCATATGTCTATAAGCGTCTATTCACAGAAACATAAGATGGGGTTGCACAAGAGAGGGGGAAGATGGAAGATGGGGGGGGGGATGGAGGTGTGACAGGAGGAGCGTGCTGTGAAGAGAGAGGGAAAGAGGTCAGGGGGAGGGAAAAAGGTTTGGAAAGTGGAGATGATTGTGACCTCTGCAAGAAAGAGAGGAATGTGTGAATTTACAGTGAGAGTTGGAGAAAAATGCCGAGGGGTGAAGAGAGGAGAGAGAGGTACTAGAAAGAAGGGATTGAAGGGCTGGAGGAGGAGGAGGAGGCATGGCGAAGGGGGAGTGTGAGCATGGGATTGGAGATGGTAATGTGAGCCTTGTGTTTACCGTGTCCCTAGAAACATATGAGTTCTTAGGACAATATGTACGAGGAAACACGCTGAGATCACGACCCAAACAAAGTTGTTCACTTTGGTAGCTGATTTGAGATATAACATGTAAACAGGAAACATTTAAATGTATCTCCATGGGATGGAGAGGAGATGTGGTGGATGGGTTTAAATACTCAGCTCAATGTTTTTGGTTTCATGGGCCATAACCGTTTTGGGTCACTCCCACCGCTCTCGTCAGTGTTGTTTTTTCGGCCACAGCAGGCGGCTGATAAACCCACCGTGCACTAACCGGCCCAGCGCCAAAGACAAAGACAAAGTTAGCGACTAGCTGGTGAACATAGTGGAGCAATTAGCAGCTAAAGAGGCAGGACACATCCCGCAGAGGCTGGTGGAGACCAAAAATAGAGCTAAAAGGAATGAACGCTAACAATGCTTCATGTCTGCTGGATGTGGAGATGGGCAAATGTTCGCTGACTGAATCAACTTCATAAGGCGATCATGTGTCGATATTGTGTTTGCATCTTGTTGTGCTGCCCCCAAGTGGCCCCCCCCCCCAAAAAAAAATCAATAAATGCAGCTTTAAATTGTGTAATCCATCACACTGTCACATTTAGATTCTTGTTATGAGGTAATGTAGTGTAGACTTCAACACACTTGGTCTCTCCGTACAGGAAATGCCAAAATAAACAATCACCCACTAAAATAAAATGACGTCAGCTCTGACGTCAGGAGCCAGCTTTGTTTGTATTGTTGTCATTATTACTGTGTTATTATAGTTATTGGTACGTCATTAAAAGTCTATTATTTCATTATTAATCAGGATGATGATTATTAGTGTTAGCGCTGCTGTTTACTTTTAGAGTTTCTAATGTTGTTGCTGATGGTTTTATCTGTCATGTCATTATTGTTTATTTGTTTGCTTGCTTGGGAAATTCATACCTATCCAGACAAACTTTTTTTGGTCAGTGAGCTGCTCTATATAAAACCTTTGGTAAATAAATAGATGCTAGAACATTTTGTGATTTCTCAAGCGTACGCCTGCGCCTCAAAACTCAGACCAGTCTGAACTTGTCTGTCCGTCTCGCACAGAGTTACGGCTCCAAACAGCTGACGCACAGCTCTTTGTTTACCCATGTCCTTAATATACCTGCGAACTGTAAACCAGATTGCTACTTTATCTGAATATATATATGTCAACAATTCGGTCAAGAGATTATGTTTAAATAACTACGTACACAGTCAGTTTAGTTAGTAAGAAAACAGAAGACAAAGACAAAAAGAAACAAGTTCTTTGCCTTAAATATCTTAATCCTAATTCACTATCAGGATTAAGATATGAACAACTGCCGACAGACAGCCCTGAAGAATAACAAGGGATTTGATGTGAGCAGTAATCCTGATCAGCTGAGTGTTTGTGTGCTTTAAGGTCCTCAGAAACAACTTCTCAACACAACTTCCTCTTTCAGGGTGAGGAGGGGTGAGAATGACTTGTACATCAGAACTGATGCAGTGTTTTTCACGAGGCAGCACATTTAGTATCCTCTTTTCCACGAGTGTCTGTGTGTGTGTGTGTGTGTGTGTGTGTGTGTGTGTGTGTGTGCACATATCTCGTATTCATTTCCCCCTTTTACCCCCCCTCGGTCCAGCCCCTCCCCGACTGTCGAGGCTGTTTTTATGGAAGTCTGGTTCAATCCAGTTCACACTGCCACAAGAAATGACCTCCTCATCTCAGTCTCTCCCACTCCTCCCTGCCTCCCACCTCCATCTACCTCACTGGACCCCTCTCTCCCCTCTCTACTGTTTGTCCCTCTTCTTCTTTGTCTCCCGTCTACGTTCTTTCTCTCTGCCTCTCCTGCTTCCTCTCATTTCACAGAGAAAGAGGAAAGAGAGAAACAGAGGGAGAAGGCTACAACTGGCTTGGACTGTGTAAAGCTTTGATTTGGTGCGTCTGAAACATATTTGTGATTTCAGACACGTATTGTGCAATGCTTTTTGTGCGGGTGTACAATACGTCCAGATGTCGGGGGCCACCGCCCCAGGCGCTGTCTGTGTGGCAAATAAACACCATAAAACAGAAAAGGAAAACGTCTGAAGGTGATCTGGAGATCTTGTCTCACAGATGGGTCTAGTTTCAGCTCCTTTAATATTTCAGTTGACATTATGCCAACACGGTGCATAAGTCGAGAGAAGAGGGCAGCTCTCCAGCGGTATAAAGTAAAAGAGTCACCTCATGCTTGGACCATTTTGGGGAAATATTTACAACTGATGGACTGATAAATCTGCTGCCATGGTGGAAGAGTGACTGACAGCAGTGGTCTCTCTTCCAACAGAACCTCTCTTCCTACCTCTCTTCTAACCGGACCTTGTTTTTTGTTTTTGTTGAAACAAAATGTCGTACTGTAAAGACACATTTCACAGTACAGGAGGAGGTTGAGAGGGGCTGTTGGTAGGCTGACGTCTGCATTTGTTTGATTTTGTGTGTGTGTTGATGTGTACGAACGTGTGTGTGTGTATGTGTGTTTTATATGATCTACCGCCCTTGTGAAGGTGTAGAATCTGACACCTTTCTTCTTTGTGGATCTTTCCCACGATGACGCTTCTCTTCAGTCTCTAACGTGCTCAGCCCTCTTGGTGTGTGTGTGTGTGTGTGTGTGTGTATCTATCTTACTCGTATTGCTATTCTATTTTGCACTGGTGTCACTTTTATACACTTCATATTTATTACTCTATTGTTTATATTTTATTATCCTTCTGTTGTAATATCTGATCAATCTCTGGCACAAGAATTACCTTTCGGGTTAACAAAGTTATACCTTATCTAATCTTGAAGTGCCCTTAGGCAACACTCATAACTCACATTCTCTTCAGTTGGCTGCAGGAGACGGCTGTCGCACTCATCGGCTCCCACATGTCTGGCTGTGTGAAGAGAAAACTAAAGGTTGAAGAACATGTTTGCATGCAAATATCCTCACATTTACACGTCTGAATTGAGCGTCAGGTGTGGTTCTGTGTGATGGCTCTATGATTGATGACTTGCTTAGGGGCCATCTTGAAGAGCTAAAAATCTGGAATTGAGAGACTTTGTGTATTGATTGATCACAACCTTGGTGCCAAAACCTGACATGTTCTGCACTCTGAGTTATTCAGGGGGATACAGCTGTAGACTGTGATGTGAGAGGTTATCCAGTAAAGTGTGGGCGGTCGATTTTCTACCTCAAGGACGTCACTTTCTTGCCGGCTGGCTGGATAAATAAAATATTTATGCTGCGTGTGAGTGCAGTCTAGACTATAAATAGTAGCAGCTAAACATAAAGCCGTCGGTATTACCACTGCCATCTCACGCAGCTTTACACCTACACAGATATAGAGATATAAATTCAGATATAAACAGATATAAATTCATGCACAGCTTCACTGACAGGCTAGATGCACGCTCATCATGCAGACGTATAGCTCAATAATTTGGATCCATGAAGATAAAAATCTGAAACTGAACCCTGGAAAAATAGACCTCCAATTCAACGTCCATGTAGAGTTAATTTGAAAGGGATCCTGGGCCGTCAGACCTGATCCTAATAGACCAGAGGATCTGATAGCAGGTAAGTCATCCTCAGACATTGGAGCCGTGGAGAAAAAAACAAAGGACTGAATTTATTGGAACCTGGCCCAGTCAGGATGTCAGACAGAAGGAACCGCAGTTTGATTGCCACGTTCTCTCAATAGCTTTGACTTGGATGAGCTTCCATACTTTATAAACCGGATACACAACTCTGCGGGGAACAGAAGTATTGAAGGAAATGAGCCACAGACGCTGTAACTCTTGACAAGCTGCTGAGTCAGTTTAAGAAACTACCAACTAGAGCACAATGTGATGTCTGGTGTTCAGCAGAGGTGAGTCACGTGAACTCACTCTTACTTCCCTCTTTTGGTGAACATTCCCTTTAATGCACTCACATCCAGATTATTGGAAATCATTAAGGTTGTGAAACATGTTTACAGAACTTTATAACATAACTCAACAACATTATTTGTTAAGCAACAAAAACTAAACCGATGAACCCAAACATTTGATTTATTGTAACTTCCTTTTGGCCATATAGTGTAAAACAACCCAACAGTCCACCTCTACCAGCTACCTTAAAGTAATGACAATACAGCAATATGAAAAAACATTGTCATTCTGCATAATGGGTACTCTATTTTACTGAAGTGCATTTTCTGTTAATGCTTTGACTTTAAGGGGTACTCAGTATTCCATATATATTCAGATTTTTAGTCCTTATTATCGGTAAGTGAGTATTAATCCATAGTGGTGTGGATGTTTTAATTGCATAAGTAAAGGCTTAAAGGCCTTTTTCCTCTAATAGTTAATGCTTCCCTCACACATTTATAATCGTGCGCCATCAAGCGGTAGCACTGTGTCATAGCATCCCCGGCTCATCTGTATTGTACTGGCGTGCGGCCGCCTGCAGGGGGCAGTGTGACACAACTCCGTGACAACGTGTGGACCGACTGGAGAGGAGGCTCGTGCAGGAGTAAACTACACGTGAGTTTTAGTTTAATTTAGTTTTAAGAGGCATGGATACAATTACCAAGAGGGTGAGGTTTCTCATTCGAAGTTCATTTTAGTTACTGCCGGTTACACGGGCTGTGTGGAGTTTACGTTAGCCTGACGCTGCTGAGCTAATCAAGTTAATTAACGCTAATTAAAAACGGGCTCGTTAAACAGAGAACGCTTTAAAGTTGCCGGTCTGTGGCGGCTCCTTTTGTGTGTCTTAACATTTGCAAATGATGACATTAGCCTTGAATACAACAATATATATATTTATCTTTCAATGTAAGTTACCTCAAATCTAATAATGACTTCAAATAGAGCTCACCTGGGCGTCTTCTTGCAATTGCTCATGGGAAATGTAGTTCCCAATAGTTAGCAATCCAAATGCATGGGAAGCTCCACAGACACAGCATATCACACAAACTGAGGATAAAGCAACACTAAAAACATCTGGAAATTAAAATATAGATTTGTTCAAACTGATTAATATGTCTGTTTAATTTTCTATGAATTATTTAGTCTATTAAATACTTGTGGAAAAATGCCCATCACAGTTTTCCAGAAACCTCAGATGACATCTTTTTATGTCTGACTGGCAGCCCACAACCTAAATATATTGCACATAAATAAATATATTATTTATGTTTCAGAAAAAAGAAACACATCTTCACTTTTGAGAAGCTGAAAACCGAATGTTAGTACTTGATATATGTCCATAACGATAACTCAATGATCAATATTGTTGTGATGTAACTAACAAAAGGAAATTAACATAACATATGTACAACCCTCAAACAAACACGTCAGTAAACTCAACATAATACTTTACTTTGAATCCGATTTATCTGGAGAACCTAATCCATTTTTCTCCGAGCTCACACAGTAAGAATATTTAAACCTGATTTTAAATCAAAGCGAGCTGTGAAGGAATGCTTTGGAGAGGTTGTCCCGCTGAGATATGTGCTTCATCCTCGAGGCCAAGAAACACGAGGAATGGGTGATCACCTGTTGCTTCTGTGTCTGCTGCTCCAGACAGGTGAGAGAACAGGTGTGAGTGTACAGTCGAAACATTGAAATGTTCAGTGTCTGACCGTCGTACTCTTGCTCAACACGTTTTAATCTTGATAGACTGTGAAGTGAATCAAGCAGTGCCTCACAGACTTGGCTTGAATAGTCAGTGTGACCGACACACAACCCCCCCCCCCCCCCCCCCCCCCCCCCCCCCCTGTCTCCCTTGGGACCCCCACGAAAGTCTGGTGAGGGGTCTCCAGTGCCAAAAAGCAGGAAGTCACAGCTGTGCTCATCCCCCTTTCAGCATGTGAGAGAGAGAGTGTGTGTGTTTATCTGTATCTGCATGTAGGTCTGGGTCAGTGTGTGTGTGTGTTTCTGTCTCTTCATGTCAGTCAGTTTATCTGGCCAGTATGACGCTAATTTCTATTCCCACATCTTTGGTGCAGAAGTTTCCAGTATACTGTAAAATGAGATAGGCTTATACAGGCTAATAAACACTGTGTGCATGAGCTGTGTGTCTAATAGTATAAGACTGCACTGGACTGCTACGGTGAAACACACACACACACACACACACTTTCTGTCACCACCTCTTGCTTTTTACTTAATTCCTTCTCTTTCTCTTTCTTATTGCACTTTTCCTTATGTGTTTGTTTAGCTTCTCTCTTTCTAAACGTTATTTGGCCAAAAGTATGCAGACATCACTCCTGACAGATCTTTTTATAGTTTTATCTGGACCACTTATAACCTGATAGGAGCTGAAACAATTACCTGATCATCAGAAAATCAATGTCAAACTATTTTGAAAATCATTTTAGTCATTTTTCAACAAAATATTAATTGGTACCAGCTACTCACTTGTGATGATTTGCTGCATGTCCTCCTCTTATGTGATTGTAAATTAATCTCTTTGGCTTTTAGACTGTTTCTTGGACAAAACAGGACATTTGAAGAGGTCTCCGTCGGCTCTGGGATATTTTGATGGACATTTTCACAACTTCCTGAAATTTCACAGACCAAATGATTAATCGAGAAACAAATTGGTTGCAGCCCTCGTTCAGAAATGTGGGAAATGTTGATCGGATGGTATCAGAAAGGGGTTTTCTGAGCTTAGCGTGGACGAACATGACTGGCCTGCACAGAGCGCTAACCTCAGCCTCATCCAACACCTTTGGTATGAATTTAAACGCTGACTGCGGGGCCCTACCTCAGGCTCGGTGCCCGACCTCGCTGATGCTGCAGATGTTGAATGGGAGCCAATCTCTGCAGCCAGGATCACGAATCTTGTGGAAAGCTTCTCCCAAACGATGGAGGCTGTTATAGCAGCAGATTGACTCTCATGGTTTCTGGAACGAGATGTTCACGAGACAATCACATGTCCACATACTTTTGGCCACGTAGTGTGTCTCATTTTCTACTTTGGTCCCAGTGTGGATCTCCCTCATTTCTTTATTTTGTTTTTGTTTCTTTCTCTCTCTTCATTCCGACTCTTTCTGCTTCACAAGCTCCTTGTGAAGTCGGCGCTTTGCTGGCCATCGGTTTAATAGGCTCAGTGTGCCTCTGTGACACCGGCTGCCTTTGTTTTGGTTACAGATAAAATCACTGAAGGAAAACATGACAGCAGAGAGAGACAGAGACAGAGACAGAGAAAGAGGCTATATGAGATTGAATAGATGTAGAGAAACGGCACAGTGAAAGAGTGTGTGTGTGTGTGTGTGTGTGTGTGTGTGTGTGTGAGAGAATCCCTGTGGTGGAGGAAGAAATACTGCAGACAAATCTAAAGAGTTTCTTCCCTCATGTTAAGCAAGGATAGCTGCTAAAAGAGTGATGATTTGACAAAAACCCCGTGTCCAGAGCAGACTTATTAAACTACTTCCCAACTCTGAAGGACCGATTGAAATTCCAGACCTTCCTCCTAACTCCTCGTCCGCGTGATGTTACTTCTTAAATCTCAAATCTCTTTGCCCTCTCCTCCCTTCATCCCACCGCTCATTCTCACTTTGATCTCATCGTCACATGGACACGTGGAGCTGATCAATCACAGTGGCTGAAGCTGATGGGTTTTTTTGGGACTGTTGACAAGGCTGCACTGACATCGAACCTCACTTCACTGTCAGGACGAGAGGAGAGAGAGAGAGAGAGAAGGGGGGGAGTAGGGGGAGGGTGAGAGACATAAGAGATAGGGAGAGAGGGGGAGGTGAGAGAAAAGGAGGAGGAGAGATGAAGGGGAAAAAGGACTTCACGACTGGACTGGACTGCCCCCTTTTTCTCCCCTCAGCCTCTCTCTGTCTCTCAACTTTCTTTCCTCCGTCCTCCTCCACCGTGTGTTTTTTTTTTTTTTTTTTTTTTTTTTTTTAATGATTTGGGGAGAAGAGGGGAACGAGCGCTCAGTGCTTGGCTGACGGTGCAGGCAGGAGCGTCACGTAGGAAAACAGCAGCCTGAGGGGCAGCACACCAGGACTGAAGAAGATTGAAGAGGCTTGGGACTAAAAGATTGACTTACAGACAGAAGTGGCAGGAAGAAGGAGAGAGAAAGGACGTGCAGATTTATAGACTCTCAACAAGCAATACATTTAAATACATAGACTGGGCTCAAAGCAAGGAGAAAGCCAGATATACAGATTTCATTTTTGTAGACAGACGGGCAGATACCTTGCGAGCAAGCAAGCTTAAACATTTTTCCAGACCGGACCGGAGTTTTCTTCCACTGGAGAGAGAGAGAGAGAGAGAGAGAGAGAAGCAGATGGACGAAGGCACATTTTGAATCACAAGAGAAGAATCCTCATCTTTATTCAGCAATGCTTTTGAGGAACTCTGCACTGAACTGTTGCTGTCTGCCATGTTCCTGGATGCTGACACAGGCATAGGAAATACTGAAATTCCCTGAATTCCTCCTGAGAAGAGGATCCACGTTGTCTTTTTTTTTTCTTCCTCTTCTGTGCAGGTGTTGTGCTGACTGTCACTATGTTTTCTCAAAGGTACTCTTTAACACCATCATGGACTTCTTGCCTTTTGGTCTTGTGCATCCTGGATGTATGGACCACAGCCCAACAATCCCAACCCCAGGCGCAGTCCCGCCGGTCCAGGCAGATGCCACCCTTAACCTCCTCCTCCTCGTCAGCCGGCAACCTGTCGGAGAGCGCCGAGCGCAAAGTGGAGCGCCTCGGCCAGGCGTTCAAGCGAAATGTCCGAGAGCTGCGAGAGAAAAGCTCCTGCTTGGACCTGGTCTTCCTGGTGGACGAGTCGTCCAGCGTCGGGGCAAATAACTTCCTGAGCGAGCTGAGGTTCGTACGCAAGATGCTGTCCGACTTTCCCGTCGCGCCCGAGGACACGCGGGTGGCGTTGGTCACCTTCTCGTCCAAGACCCACGTGGTGACGAGGGTGGACCACATCTCGGCGCCGAAGTCCCACCAGCACAAGTGTTCCCTGTTCAACCAGGAGATCCCGGCTATCAACTACAGAGGAGGCGGCACCTACACCAAGGGAGCCTTCCAGAGGGCAGCGGTGAGTCAGACCTAAAGATAAAGAGAACGTTTATGTCAGTGAGGCGTGTTTGTGTGCCTAAATATGCCCACGAGTTCATCTATTTACTTGAATTTTGCTCATTCGCTTGGTCTCTCATTAATGAACCTCCTCTGTATGTAAGACAGCTCAATGTCTATATGTCTGTATGTGTGTGTGTGTGTGTGTGTGTGTGTGTGTCAGTCAGTCTGCAGCCTGCTGTGTGATTGTGGCTTGGTAAGGCTGTTAATGAAGCCCTGCGTGTCCTTGCTGTTGCTGCTCCTGCCTCCTCTAAATTACACACCAGAGGGGGAAGCCGCTCGCCGGCTAATTGTTCAGGAGTTTCCAGTCATAAAACTACCATTAAGAGTGATGTGCAGACGCATGCAACACTGAAGCAATAGGTTTTTCAAAAGTGGAACGAAGAGCAAGACACATACATGCAAGTAAAGTTAAGAATCGTGTTAATGCCATTATTCCTGAAACATTTGTCTCTTAAACAGAAGCATCGCCGGTTGTCTGGCTGAATTTGTTTTGGAGGCGGGGATTTGGCGGTTTTGCAGGATTACAAGGGGTCAAAATGTTAGCTTGTTTATGGTTTGTTGATTGGAGCTGCCTGACACCCAACCACGCGCGCACACACACACTCAAACACACACACACACACACACACACCGAGGACATATGGCACAGTTCATCCGTCAAGTCCAAACAGCCCAGCTGTAAAAGCTGTGTTGGTGGTATAGGGGCTGGTCCTGTATAAACACACACACCTCAGCTCATGCCTCAGATCTGCCTTCACTTAAGAGCTTTGTGAGCATTATGTTGAATTACACACAAGACCAGATTCAGGTGCTTTTGGGGTCTGCAAATGTGGAAACTCTGCAGCCTATTGAGCTACATTATGTTATTGTGCAGTGTGCTGATAGTTGTTGGAAGGACAAATGGCTTGGTGACAAAAATACATAATAGATGTAAAGGACTGGGTGCACTGAAGTCAGAGAACCTCATTGACACGAGTACAATCATGTGATGAAACTGTTGATGGATGTCCAAATAGCTAAGTGTATAAGTGTTGGATAATTAGATGCTGCAGTGCGACGGAGACTAAAACCATCAGTTATCCAGAAAATGATCACTCTCAAACCCGTACTACCTTGATGCTACCGCACTAACTTTCCAATAATGCGCTGTAGATAATAAAAAATCATGTCAGCCTAGTTTTACAAAGGGAGAGGTAAGCTGAGCTCTGACAGGTTTACCCTCCAGTCCATCCCTGCTCAAAGCTAATTGCCTCGGACCGCATGTATCCTCCGGCTTAGTGCTGAAAGCTTGGCCCTCAGGACAGGTTTTCAGCTCGTCCTCCTCAGTTAAGTGCTGATAAGGAGACCGCTGGCTGCATCCCAGCTGCTAAAGACCACAACAATACCCAGAAAAGGGCTTTCTGGGGGAACTTCAGTGCCTTTATCATTGTTCACAAACACTTAGAATGTTTTGGGTTATTTATCGAGTGATGTAGTCTAAATCAGCCAAAGATGGCTTTGGAAAGAAGAAAAGGAGCGCTGCACTGCTGCTCAGGCTCTTAAGTTGGCTTCCCAACATTGCTATCGAATCGAAGTCTGATTAAAATGAAAGATTACATTTCATTCTGTGTTTCACTCGTCATAGGCAGCAAACACTGCCGTGTTTCTTGCCAGCACGGTGAGAGTCCGTATAGGCTGACCGGAGCGAGGTATGAGTAATGGGGAGTGCTTCGTGCAGCCTACACAGAGCTGAGACCTTTTTGGAAAGATAGATGAGCCTAGCAGATACAGACCAGTGCTCCAGAAACCACCCCACACCTGACGGATTCAGTCTGACGTTTACTGTGTCTTCACATGATTGAGGAAGTGATGATAAAAAAAAAAGAAAAAGCAGGCCTGTCCGTGATTTATCGCGTGATCTCTGCGTTATTTTATCGTCTGTCTGGAATCTGACTGGAAAGAGAAAAAAGGAGCGTTTGTCGTCTCTTTCCATTAGCTGCGTAAAGGATGTGTCTGCTAACACTAATCCACAAAGCACACATCCACCTGTCATCGCGTACCGACTGAACTGTACGCCGACTGTCTGTGTGTCAAATTGGGAATTTTGCGGTGTGAGTGCATATCATTTGTATTTTTGCACGTTTGCCCGTACACGCCTCCGTGTGTTTGTGTATCCATCCTAGGATTCAAGGGAAAAATTATGTGTGTGTGATGTGTGTCAACGTGTGCATCTGTGTTAGAAAGAAAGAAAGAGAGAGAGAGAGAGAAAGGATAATTGATAATTGCAGTATAATAATAATAATAATTCCATATTTTATTCCCTTGGCTGGTCTTGGCTGTTCTAAGTGCCGTAGAAAGCTGGGATCCATTAAGAGAGACATTTTTCCACCAGCCGTGCATGTAGAGACAGGGCTCTCCTCCAGCACTCTTCATCGCTGTCTCACTCCGTGTCTCTGCTATCTGTCCGTCCGTCTGTCTGTCTGCTGTCTCTCTTTTCACCTCATACTTCACACAGTAAGTTAAAGCATCAGTGTTTGGTTCCAAAGGGAGTTCTGATTCTGATATTTCCACTTAGTTTAGGTAAATTTACTTGAGAATATATGGAACGAATAAGCCTTCGTGTTGATATACGTATAGTGAGTAAAATGAGGTAATATAAGCTCGTTATAGCCAAATATGTCACTTTGCCATTCTCTAGCTCTCGCTCACGATGATGTCATTTGTTGTACAAAGTGTTTTCCGACCACATCTAAACGTTAAAGTGTTCATAGCGGTTCCGAATGGCCACACTCTAAGGCGTGGCAAGAAGTCCTGAAAGTGGCGAGATGCAATTAATTGTCCTTGAGGTTATTTGTGGTTTTTCACTCGGGTTTACACTTGAAATGTAATAGAAAGAATGACAAAAGAGAGCTTGGGAGACGAGCCCTGCACACTTCTCACACCTCCGCAGAACGGGCCGATCGCTGCGTAACGTGTGGGATTGTTTGTTTTCAGGAAAGCACCAAGACTAGTCAGATGCAGCTCCCTAGATTCCACTTAGAAAGGCACTCAAAATGTATTAAGCCCTTCTCTTTCTCTTACTGACGTAAACCAGCTCGTCCTTCTGTGTCCGTGTGTTTGAAATAATGTAGATGAGGATAAATGTCTTCCACTACGGGTTTATTAAGACTGCGGCACTTTGTCACGATGATTCACCGTGCCTCGTCTTTTTTTAGGATCTGTCTCTCCTCAACCTCGCGTCTGACATGATGACCTGGTAGCTGATGACATCACTCACTGTACTTTTCCAGCACTTTCATGAGCGCCGTACAAAACGGAGCTGATTGATGGCTTTCAGTAAAGGTTTTCGGGCCTCTGAGGAATAACCTCCTGACCTGTACCTGAGACAGAAGTAGTTATCACCACCTCCTCCAGAACTGAACCATATTCCCTTCCTCTCTACTTACTGTAATTGCCCTGAAAAAGTCAATCCGTTTTCCTGCTCTTTTTTAGCTTTTGCTTAATTTATTTTCCATGCATTTGCCTTTTGCATGACCAAATATCTTTGGGGGGAATATGTCTCAAGGCCCTTTGTTTTATTCTATTGGTAGCTGGTAATCTTGTTGATCCAGGAATTATGGCTTTTTCCATTGTTGCGTTTATTATAGTTTGCTTTGGATTCAAGTGTCGGCCATACAAATCCAGGCAGAGAAAGGACTGCATTTGCATCAGCCAGTTAAAAAACAACAACCCGTCATCACTTGTTTTTTGTCTCATCATTTGTCTTCATCTGGAAGATTCGCTTCTGGGTTGCCATGCGTTGCCAGATAAATACCCCCTTCTTGCACTCTGCAGGCAGGCCCGGCTTTGGCAAAGAAGCCCCGACCACTAAACTGGACTTGGCGGCTTCACTGTGTAAGTCGGCCTTCACAGTTGCATAAGACGCAGACAGATGGGCAGCGTGTGAAGAGCAGTGGGAGGAAGATGGAAGAATAAGAGGAAAAAATAGTGGAAGAAAGAGGGGGTGGGGGGAAAGCCCTGGGTCAGAGGGAATTGACAGAAAGAATGTGGCTCTTTCTGGTGGTTATTCACAGTAATGGCTTTACCTGACTGTTGGTTAGACTCGGCCTGAGTCTGGTTCAAATCAGACTTTACAGTAGTCGTGTACAGCCACTTAATAAAAGGAGCTTTCTGCTCAGCCAGCCATTGTGTTTCTGATACTGGAATCTGCAAATGTGTTAATTTCCTCTGATTCCACCAATGATCACACACACACACACTTATTATTCTCACACAAATCCACACACACAGTCAATGGACCAGCTGCATGTCTGCAGAAATTTGGCAGCTCCTTCAAGTAGCCGCCATTTTTTTTTTCCAGTTGGGAAAACTTGAATCGTCCAGTGAAATGTACAAAGTTTAGTCCAACTTGATGTTTCAGAGAAGGAGAATGCTTGCCGATCACACTTCATACAGCTCTACTTGATACGATGCCTTTCTTTGTCGAGCTTTGCCAGACCTCAATCGGCGAGACAAATATTGAAGGCCCCGTCTCATTCCAGCGGGTTTCGGAGCAGTTTCTCCCATTTCCATGCCTTTCAATCACGCTCCCCATCCGGAGCCGCAGACCTCCCCAGCAGCGTGGACAGACGAGGGGAACGTCACTGTCGTCAGCTGTGACGCATTACAGCCCAAATATGCGGTACTGTTTTTCAAAACATTGTCTATTAGATTAAACGAGGCATGTGCAAGTTGCTTATATTTGGCCTGTGGAGACGTGCAGTAGAGATCATGTGCATTCTTGGCCTGTCTGAAGTGCCACACTAACACACACACACACACACACACACACACACACACACACTCGGGGGCACACACACGCACGTTTGCATTTGATGCTGTTGGTTGAGGGTCAGAGCCTTTGCCTGACTTTCCGAATAACCGACGGTGAGATGTGGAGTGCAGCAAATTAAGGTGGGAAATGAACACCATCCATCACCTGAACGCTGGAGGTTTTTTGTCCACGCCGGCTGATTTTCAGGCGGCCTTTTCATTTCTAGAAAACACATTTGCTTACTGGAGCGTTTCTTTAATTCTCTCGGCTCAGTCACAGGGGGAATTTTAAACAAGCCGGCGAATTCTCACCAGCACTAAATTCAAGCTAAACTCCCACTACAGTATAAGATTGCAGGGAAGTGAGTGTGACACGGAGAGCTACTTTTTCACCAAGAGAATAAACCTATTTCCCCTTTAAACCTCCCTAAAATAGGAGTGTAGGACTCTAAAGAAAGAGAGAAGACAACTACAGTTATAGAGAGAGAGCTGATGCAAACAAGTGCCCACTGCAACAAATGAAAGCAAGGTGCATCCCTTTGATCCGGTCCCTAAAGGCTGGACTCAGCCACGATAAGAGGATAAGAAAAGTCTCTGTTTCCTGTCTGTCTAACCGCCACTTCCCGCCATCTCACCCTTAATCATTTCCTCCCCCTCAGTCCGTCTGCTTCTTCCCCCTCTGCCTACCTCCTCCTCCTCCTCCTCCTCAGTGTCGGAGGGTCTCCGGCGGGGTTGAATGAGACCGAAGGATGGAGCAGACAGGCTGCCTCACCTACCAGCCAGAAAGGCCCCGATAAGACCGAGAGGCCAGACAGGGACGTCCACAGACACCAGGCAACAGATTTAAAACATCTGCAGAGGGATCTGGGTCCCTACCATTACTGTTTATAGCACCCCATATATCTGTGAAATCATTTTTATCAGGACAGTAAATTGAGGATTTGAAATACCGCACATTGCTTTTTTTGTCCAGAAACAAGATAAGTGGTGAGAGGAGCAGTAATGATCTCAGCTCTGCTGTCAAAGCTGAGATGTACAACATTTGGTTCTTGTATTCCTGTTTCCTCTTAAACTTGTTCTTAAACATTGAGTTCTATAATGACTGAATGTGTAACGGATCTTATTACAGGCTGTTGGTTTTGCAAAGTAGGTGCTACTCCAGAGTCAGTTTAAAAATCGTACATGTTGATATATTTCAAATGTCATTTTGTTGAAAGCAGATATCTTAATACAACTCCGGACTTAATAACATAACACGCTTTAACCTCGTGGCCTGAAATCATTTTGTAATTGTAACTTCTTTTCTCTAATTATTTTGAAATAGTGAACCAAGACGACTCCTTACACACACGTTACTGGGTTACCTGATTGGCGTGTATGCTTCAGGGTGTAGTTTACACTGTCATGGTGATGTAGACCATAGACTCAACACTCTAGTGTGTGTGTGTGTGTGTGTGTGTGTGTCTCTGTCTTGGGTTTAGGAGGAAGAAATGCTTTAGTCTCGGGTTCTGGGCCTCCTCGCACTGATTCATTCTGACAGAATAGTCTCCATTCTCTTCTTTCACAACTTTGTCCATCAACCTCAAATATGCTTCACTGAAGCACTTCGGAGCATTTTTCTCACATTTATCCCCCCCCCCCATTCCGTCATCATTGATACTTCTGTTTGGAAAAGTGAGCTTTGAAGGGTTTTCTTTTTTCATGCTAAAATATTTTGATGAAACCATTTCTCAAGCTGTTCACATAGGAATGTTTGCAGCTCTTCTTTGTCTTTTCATGATAGTAAGTTAAATATCTTTAGGTTCATCACACAAGCTATAAAAACCCACTTTACACTACCGAACCAGCACCAGACGGCAGACAGACGCAGCTGGCGTCCAGCTGGTGAACACAGAGGAGCAGTTAACAAGATATTTCCCTCAGGAGAGCTAAAAGACAGTGAATGTTGGACCTACATTTGCATGTTTCACCAGAAACAAAACTCCAAATAAATGATTAAGTTGCTCCGTAACTGCTGTGTCAGTAATGTGTCAGTTGTTGCCGTTTTAAAGAATGATATTTGCGTAACTAACTGGCCATGACTTCAAAATGCCTTGATTACTTAACGGTGGGCCTGTGCACTCATTTTTCCGTCTCTCGTCACGCTCCGCTCACCCCTGCCCTCCTCTCTGAAATGGACACCAAATATTTTCCAGAAACGGGGGCCTACTTTCCGACCTCTGAACGTCTAGAAGCACCCCGAGGCCTCCTCCTTCACCATTGTCTCACACAAACACAACGTGCAAAGCTGGCCCGATGCAGCCGACCTCAGACCAAAAGCGATGAGATGCAGAAATCAAACCATGACCTGATTTCAATCAATATGCGAGGCACGAATGCCTCATGAATATATAATGTACACATAATAGATACAGAGCATCTAGGATAAGTGTATTCATGACAACACGGTCAACAGATGTGTTTCAACTGATACCGCTGTTCTCCGCCAGCTGTCACCGTGCATTGATAACGTCGGACCCTTTGAGATCCCTGACTGTCGCATATCTGTTGAGAAGTGTTGACAGACAGCGAGCTGTGGTGGAGATATGCGCGCTGAAAGGTCAGCCGAGTTCAGCGGTCAGGGCGATGCATGTAGTGCAGTTCAAACCCAAAAGAGGCGGAACATGGTTAAATAATATGTGCAACCTGTCAGAATACCGGATGATAACAAAGATCTCTTTGAAGTGGTCTCAACGAGGAATGCTGCAGTGTCTTATCTTTCCAGTTCGACTCGGACGAACATCTATTATGGAAGTAATTAAACAGTTCTTGCAAATGCTGATTATCTTGTGAACGAGACATTTTGTCAACCAACAAAATGTGGATATCTCATTTGGAAAAAAAACAAACATTCGTGAGACTTTTTCACATCCCAACCCGAGGTCACTAGTTTCCTCCAACAACTCTCGGCGCATCCTGGTCCCGTCTGTATTCACTGCAGCAGCCGTAGACTTGGCAGGCTACATCCTCCAACTGCCGACTTTATCCTTCATATCCTTCCTTCCATCTTTTTTTTTTTACCCCTTCAGGAAGCACTCAAAATTAGGAAAACCTAAGTTCAGTTTTCACATCCATCTCATTGCCAAGACAAATCCTGGTGTTGATCTGTTAACCATTCAGAAAACAAGCTGGTCCGATTCGGTTTCACACAACTCGTTTTCACCAATTTAGTCTTTGGGCGGTGGATAAACACACGTGTGCCTACTTTACAATTCATTAGTGAGCACACGCTGATGCATGACGGACAGATGCTGAAGTGGCTTTTAGCAGAGCCGTTGGTGGTTTTGATCTTAAATGTCTGCAGAGGACCTGAATTTAGTGTCCAGTGTGTGCGTTTGTAGAAAATTAAGACAGCTTGAAAAGTTTTGCTGTCTGTCTTCTGTCAAATAGTTTTTTGTTTAGTTATTGTAGACTTTGCTACGGTTGTACATTACTGCACTTATTGCTGATTAAGTATTTGGCTTCTGCAAAAGCTGCTGAGACGGTAGCCTCTGTCTGCTCGACTGCTGTTCGAACCACCGTCTGCTTTTCACTGAACACCAGGAAGTCCGTCCATCTGTCTCTCTCCTTCACTTCTCTCTGTTTGCAGTTTGTCTCCACTTCTCCCTCGCGCCTAATTTCCCTGCCTCGAGGAAATGCTCCAGCAGTTTTTTTCTTTTTCTTCAGTAGACGTCGGTGTATGCAGTCAGTATGCGCTGGTTTGGATGTTGTGGAGAGTGTCCCACTTGGCCTTGGGGCCGAAAGCTGTTGCGGTCAAATAACTGGGCTTTTGCTCCGGCCAAAACCAGCGACTCCAGTTCGAGAAAGAATTAGAGAATAAAAATGAGGTGACTGAGGCCAGTGGAAACAACAGGGAGTGTGTGTGTGTAATGCGAGCATGTGCCCAAAAAAGTTTATGCAAAAGTGTTGATACACTAATCTCTCTTTGTTCACCTTGTTCTCCCGGTACATCAGGAATCAGAGGGGAAATAACGACCCACCACCTCGTCTTTCAGCCCAGGCCCAAAAGAAATAACACTCGCTACTTGCAGCTCTTAAATCACAACTGTCCTCTGCACCTTTTTCTCACTCGTTTTAGAGAAACGAGAGGTTGGAATGAACTCGGCACGGGAGGCCGGAGACGGCAAGCTTCACACTTCCCGGCTCTGTAAAACACAGATGTCAGTAAATCCCCTCGACGGACACAAATGTAACTTCAGACCTTTCTCCATCGAGCGCATGCATCCGTCACCGTGTCATTGTTTTGCGTGTTACCCCTTTTGTTAATTCTTCCCCTGAGATGAGGTTTTTTACTTTAATGACTGCGGTGAGGAGGAGTGTAAATCCTGCCATAAAAAAAATCAGATCTACAAAGTGGGGAGTCTCCCTGAGCTGCTGTGAGCGTATGTGGGCGGATTTCATCACTTCGGTCCCTGTTGGGCAAACATGAATCACACTTAAACACTCACTCTCTCTAAAGTTTCCTTTTATTAACTTTTAAAATCTAATGCAACGTCACTGTCAGTCGACGTAAAAGCTGCAGTAGCAGTTTCTACCTACCTGGCACTTTGCATAGCGTGTTTAAATGATGGAAATGCATTGTATTTGCAGTTTATGCAACATTACAAAAAACTGCTTAGGTTTAGCTTCACTGTTGGATGCACAAAACTAAATATCTGCAGTTTTACCAACACCCACACACACATGCTTGTGAACACACACTTTCCTACACACATCGTGCTCACACACTTAACCTAACACCCTGTTCTTTCCGCTGAGCGTGCATTCACATACAAACACGCACACACCAATACACACACACACATTCCTGCTCACTTAAAATACTGATAGGCGCTGCTGACACCAGCCTTATGAAGGTGTGTGTGTGTGTGTGTGTGTGTGTGTGTGTGTGAGAGAAAGCGATAAATGAATGGTGAGGGGGTGGGGTGTTGAGATGGAGAGGTACGGAGGGAAATGTGCGATTCAGAAAGGTGTGGTGCTGAGGAGACTTTGAAGAATAACACTCTGTCGGCAGGGTCAAAGGTCAGGGAGGCGTCAGCAGTGACAGGCACCGACTGTCAGCCGCTTTGGTGGCCTTCGCTTTAATGGCATAATAACTAACTTTCTAGATCTCCTCACAAAGTCCATTCAGCAGCAGTTTTAGGGCTTTTGAAACTTGAGTAGATCAGAACGTATCGTGTATGGAATGAATCTGCAGATGCTCCAATTCTAATTGAGACCAACCTTTTCTATGGATGACGGTTGTTGAGCCACGACCAAGCCCAAAATGTGGCTGCAACAGATGAGGGAAGGCTTGTTTTTAATCCTAGCCGATTGGCAGAAAGGCCTTTCGCTACTGAAGCGGTTGTTGATCGCGTACAGAAATGTGAATCGCCGCAACCACCAGAGGTCCTTTAACACACGGTCATAAACGTGCACAAACGTACAGACGCCTTCACACAAACGCCTGATCACGCCTTTCTCCTGTCTCTGTGTTAGTTCCTCTGCTATGTTCCTGTTAGTATCCCTTGTGCACATGTCCCTTTACCTGCTCCGGTTGCATTTTCATTCACTCATTTTTGGACTCACCCGCTGAGTAAGTTTTGGATATTTCTTTATTAAACTCACCATTTATCATCCTTGTGCTCCCTGTCTCTACCTGCATTTGGGTCCATCCCCAGTTGTGTTTTTGCCCCACCGTGACATCATCGGCTAAAAAGGGTTTATAACATCATGCCATGCCGATGCATCAGTCGGCCTCTGACATTCAATGAGGAACACGCATTTTCAATAAAGGAACTAACTGCGTTTAATGAGTGGACTTGAACGTTTCATCTTGTTGCCACAGTACAAATCAGTTGCGTCTCTGAAATGCTGCTCCGTTCTCTCAAAACATTGGTCGAGTCCACGTCTTTCGTGATTAGGGACACAAATCACACAAACTCTTTAAGCGTAAGGATTTACTTTGGCATCTTCAGATTAGGATTTACCAAAAGCGTCATACATTGGCACCTGAAGAAACCAAAACTATTTGAAAGAACCAGTAGTGGCACACTAAATAACATGTTTTTATGGGCTTAGGCGCGGAGGTCTATTAGTAAACCACTTGCTATGTGGAGGGGAGTGTTTGAAAGTGCCAGATTCCATTGAGTTGTTTTCTTTGGTGAGTGAGTGTGTTCGTGTTTTTCTGACCGTCTGTACGTCTCTGTTAGTCATGATTACTATAAGTAGGCAGTTGGCGCATGTATGGGAACCCACAAATATGCCGACATCCTGTTGTCTTTGTTTGTTTGCTTAATGTGATTTATTTCACATCCTCCACGTCTGATTGTGCAAGATTTTAGTTTCTGGATCGATTAGTTGTGTTTTCCAGGTAATTAACCAAATGGAGACAAAATATGCACTCAGCTTTAATTAGCTCATGTTTGAAATGCTTTGTGTTGGCAAGAAACCCCGTCCGCCAGGACCCGATACAAATCATCCAACTGAGCAGAGCACACGCAAATAATCCGTTTCAGTTCAGGGTATCCAAACACTAACTGCAGGTGTTTCCCAGCAACAGAGTATTTGTATTGGTATTTTAGTTTTCTTGGAGAACAAGCAAGTGCAACATCGCCGTCTGGTCCACATTGCTCGTGATTTATAGTGAGGTTTATTGCTTTTACAGAGTCCATGCTATCCCAAAATGTGTCCTCCTCTTCAAATGACCTCTCAGCTTGCACTCCATCTCGAAGTTGCGAGGTCTAATACGACTTATCAACGAGGGCCAAGTCAATAAATTGAAACCTCACCATTATCATATACTACAAACGCTCTTATTCGAGGAAGCTCTCCACCGACAGCTGGTGCCAAGACAAACAAACCCCTCTGGAGAAGAAAGAAGGGGAGGACAGAAAGAAAGGCACGCGAGGAAGAAATGCAACGACAGCAACAACAGTCAACACACTGCAACAACGGAAAATGCCGCGTCTCGTCTCCACAGTGTGGTCTAAGCCAAGTCTGGACGAGACGGGTTGCGTTTTCATGGATACTTAAAGCCAGCAACGGTCCCCGACTCATTCCCCCCGTATAAGCACTTTCAACACGCCAGTCTGGAGTCAACAAAATCACCGCGCTTCACCACACTGTTTCCTTTGTTTATTTCAAAATCAAAGCTCGCCCTTAGAGATGCTGCCGTGGCTGCTTCTGTGCTTTGGCAGTGAGGTAATGATCCCGTGAACGTCACAAATATTACATAACTTGTGGGATTTCTTCCACTCTGAAAACGTAAATTCTGTCAAACAGATTTTATGTCGATTTTTAGATCATTTCCAACACAGCCACGATACAGATTAGTGGCAGCAATGCTTCCAGCTGTGTAAAACATCAATGTTGGGTATCAGGTTTTGCTTTATTGATGCTAACCAATCATATAGGGATCAATCTGTCAGAAGAGAGGCTGCATTTCTCCACTAACAGCAGCTTCAGTAGACTGAAATTCAATGAAGAAAGCTTGCACCATAATATCACTCTCACCACCTATTTGCTGCTGCTCAAAGGCATCGCAGGTAACATCTGTAACGTATGATGAAGTTAACCAGTAACCACACCATGCACTCAGTGACATGTGACATATTGTGCAAACCATGTGACTGCACGTCCAGTTGGAGAACATTCAAAATGTCAAAATAAAACAGATGAGGTCGGATATGCAATTAAAAAAGATACACTATACAGTATATGCTGAGAGAAACAAAACGTACCATTTACATATTGAAAATGTCAAACACATGCCATGAACATAGAAAAGGAAATGTAATATAAGCACCCCGAGGTACGTGACATGTCGGTCTGACCCCCGCTATCCTCCGACTGGCTCTTTGTTATTCTTCCTCCGGCTCAGTCAAGCCAGCTCGCCTCGTCCAATTACCCAGAATGCCGTGTCCGATTGGAAACACGGCCAGTGCCTTAAATGTTTCTCTCAGCGCTTCGTTCCGCCAGCACAGAGGGGGGTAATTGAATGAGTTTCTCATTTGCCAGCCAAGATGGCCTTTCCCCCCTTGGCATCACATCGTGGAATCAGCTTCTCTCTCTTCCCCGTCGTTCCTGGGTGGGTTGTTGAGTTTGACGAAGTGGTGTTGTGACAGAAAGCGTCGCGCTAACACACACAGCCGTCCAGCCTGCAGCGCTTGGCAATTAACCGACTCTTCTCCAACACTTTGGATGCCGGTTGCACCTCTCAGTCAAACCGGGGCTCAGCTTGGGCCGTGCTCAGAAATCCACATCACACAGGCAGACGTTAGTGAGGACTTTTTAAACCATTAGTGGTTGCCAAATTCGGAGCGTTTTCCGGTAATGAATGTTCTTTTCGAAGAATAGTTTTCCATCCCTAAAATGTGGCCAACTATACCCCAGACAGGTTAACAACTATCCAACAAACATCATCTGTGTTTTCAAGAACCTCCACTTTAAGCACAATAATTATCCTCTCTCCAAATATTGTGTGTGTTTTTGTGTCTGCTCCTTCTGAAAGTACAGATGCAGAACTTCTCTGGGATGGGACTCCATATATATCGGGTTGATTGATGTGTAGGAGATGTCTAACACCATACATTGATGTTTGATTTGGTACAGTACGTGCTTCTGGTATAAATGCTCACACGTCCCACACTTGTTGAGCCATGTTTTCATTCACCATAACTTGGAAGCAACACTAAGCAAGTATCTGTTGCAGTGTTGGCTTCCAGCTCAGCTCTGTAGCGTGAACAAGCAGTCAGTCTGCAGTGTTGATAATGGAGATCAGACGCTGTCTGGTTTATTACTCCTACTCACTTCTGTGTTATCCTGAGTCGGTGCCTTGCTGTCTCTTTTTATTCTGGCACATATGGCCGTCGATAAACGATGTTCAGCTGTCTTTCCTGCAGTGTGTAGAGAAGTAATTAACAATGGAAACTTTAAAATGCAGGATTAGTGGGTTTGCTGCTGATGTCCAGTAACGGTTACATAATCCATCACAGGAAACAATTCTTCTCTTTTATTCTGAGAAGTTAAAGTTCTGATGGCTTCTCATCATAGTGAATACAGACCGCTTTTAAAAACATCTTGCAAACATCTACCTTTTGCAACACAAAGAGCATTTTTTCCACATTACCTCTGAGGGTGATGCTTTTTGGCAGTCGATCCTAAATTGCGGGAGAGTTTTGAAGCTTGTTTTAGCAGGTTTACGATAAACTACTTTGTCAAAGAAAAAGGAAAAAAAAAAAAAAGACCTGACATTCATGTGATGGACTGTTTGCTGAATCTGAGGCAGATTTCAAGTATCTACAAGTTGATTTGCATACCACACTGTCAGGTCACAGTAACTGACAGGCTGAGAGGTTTAAAATCAATCTAATAACTTTACTTTACGAGTTGTTTAGTGTATACCTACACGATTTGAAGAGCATAAGCATGCAAAGCCACCTGTATGGCCCTCAGCCTCCTGGGTGGCCCTTTGTGGAAACCAATCTCCTGACTGTCAGTCTTGTGGCTGCCCACCAAGCAAAACAAGAGCTGGGAAAGTTTTGTGAAATAGTTAGGAATCAAAGCTCGAAGACAAATGCTCAGATACATCACTGTCAAGTAAAATGCATGTGCTTCACATGTGCTTTAAAGTTTCATTTGCTTTTTAAAATAGGATCCAACCACAGCAAAAAAAGTCAAAATATTGTTCAATCCGAAGCCTCTTACTGCATGCAGTACAGGAGGAAGAAAAACAAGAATGTTTGTTGGAATCGTGACATGTCACCGATCCTAACAGGAAACACACTGACCTTTGCAAGTGACCTAGTTTATCTCGAATATCCAAAAGTAAATGCGTTCCTGAGATGTTGCTCAATAATACCGAAGTGGAGTCGAGTGTCTGCAGTCGTGTGTTCGGTTTGTGCGTGTTGTTCTTTTTGAGCCCCTGCCGAGTTGTTGTTGTTATTTTTACCACCCAAGCCAAGAGCAGATAGCCTGTCAAAACAAGCGCTCTCGCTTCTGACCGGTGGGGAGACGGCTCTCCGAACGGATGCCGTTAGGTTTGAGGTTTTTTTTTAATCCGCTCTGGAATGCCTGCAATTATTTTTTTGTTTTTGGAAGGTGGATCTCAAGGAAGTGAAAAACCCTGTAAGAGAATAATAGGCAGACTTGTGCTTCAAGCTGTGGTGTGTTTTTCCCATTTAATGTCGGTTAAAGAAGAAGTTTGAAGAAAAGTAAAATGACACACAAATACCTAAGAGCCATTCCAAATGTACAATGTATTCAATATTAGAGCTTATCGAGCATAAATGGCCACCATTCTCCCTGTCTCATCAACGTGACAGGACTGATACAGGAGGCCCACCCAGCTGTTGGAGCTCTTATCTGATCCCTGATCAGTTCAACCACTGACTGATCTGTGTGGCTGACAGAGCAGTGATGTGTTTGGGTTCAGTTTGACTGCCTGGTTGTGGACATACTGTACGATGATTGGTTTAACAAACACATGTGACTCTTTATTTTGTGAACCCAGGAGTTTACATTTGACTGATACCCTAATGTGGACTGTCAATGTTTTTTTTCCTGGCTTTATTCAATGGAGAAAGAAACTAGTTTTGCTCGGAGGCCAGGTGGGTTCAGGCTCTGATCAAAGTCACAGGAGGGGCCGATGGGAGGCCAGCAGTGCGGATGAGACGGGTCCTCATTTAGCATTCAGCATAGCTGCCATGCATATACAAGCCTTTGATTAACAGCTGGGGTACCTTGGCACCACCATTAGCCCCTCAAGGTGTGGAAAGGTTTCCCAGTCTCTTCTGCCAAAATGCAACGAGGTGCCTGCTTTTGAAGTTCTCATCATAGAAGCATCTGTTTGGAGATGGACAGTCCGTCAGAACGAGGATCCAGTTTTTCATCAGTGGATTCGTGGTTTTATTTATTTATGGTTTATTTCGGTGGTTCATCAGTGGATTGGAAAATGGGTGAGAAGGTTATCGTATACATGGCTGTGCTTTAGTCGCTTGTTCACTTTCATATGACTTCTTTATCACTTCTCCCCTTTATTATTCTCCAAGAGCAATGTACAATCTCGCTCTCACTCTCTCTCTCTCTGCGTTTTTGGATCGGAGATAGATTCGCTGCTCTTACCACTAATCCCTCCAGGCCTGTTGGTTCTCTGCACTATCACCGCTGCTTTGACAGATATCGACGGCTCCACACAGGACACACTTAAACTGTCCCACTCTCCCGGGGTTATTATCTCTTCTTTGGACCTACACCGGCATTAAAGCTGCCAAGTGCGTAATTTAAGAAATGCATGGGATGTACGGCACGGAGAGGCCTCAAGCTGACAAACAGCTGTTCAAGGTGCACGTACTGAGTGAGATGAATATCTTAAATAAGTAAAAATGACACCTCGTTAATTTCCGTTCACTGCGTTTGACCCAGCCCGATTATTTAGGTGATCTCGAGTCTAAACATCAGATCAGAACAGTGCAATGCAAATCAACGTCCTTCATACAGAGTGTGTTTAGCGTTCCTGCTGTCACCGTTATTTGTTAAGTGCCATGTTTGCATCTTTATGTACTGTGTGCCTCGAACAATAAGGTGCATGCAGCGAGTTACACTGCAGGACAGCCCCTTCCCGCACTCTGACTCCTGCGGTGGCCTCTATGTTAATACTCTGACCTAAAGTATGCAGAGGCGAATCGGGAGGGTATTATTAGTGGGTATGCATGCGTATGCTCCGCTCGGCGGCATCCCCACAGTCGCTAACACCAGCCACTGACTCATGGCTGAAGGCAGAAAACCACTGTGGCCCAAAAGCACTTTGAGCAGACGCCTAATAAAAGACCTTAAAACACCCTGAAACACTGGAGCGTACACTATGAACACAGGGCTAGGCATATCAGCAACTGTGCACGCATCCATCTGTTCACTGTTGTTCTTCCCTGTCGTTGCTCCTCTCGCCTTTATGCTGCAGTCTGACAGCTGGGAGCGGCCCAAGCGAAGCTCCCCGGTGTTCTGGGAACCTTGGAGCTTTGAGGATCAGAGAAACGCAGGCTCTCCCCTCTCTTCTATTCTCTCTCCATCCTCCTTTTTTTTGCTTCACGGGCTCTGTAATTACGCCGCTCCTGCCAGAGCCGCTTGAAGTTCAAGCCAATTAGACAATAAAGACCAGAGCTTTCTCTCCCCGGTCACACCCTTGCGTGTCTCCTCTCGCTTCACCTCTCGTGTTTTACAGTCTTGTGTAGTTATTACGTCCTGTTTGGACCCAGAATACAGAAAAATCCTCCTCCTCCCCCTAACACACATCCTTTTGTTTCCCTCTCATTCTCAATTTTTATTATGATGTACTCCTGACCTTTTTAGCTTTCAGTAAGTACGCAGACATCTGTCCTACTGACTTCATCTTGGCTCCTTCTGCTTCTTCAATTTCTTTAATTTTCTCTCTACCTTGTTGATCGAACTTCATTTTCCCTTCATCCATTGTTCACTGGGTTTTATCCTCTTAACCTCTTTTAAAACAACATCATGACAAACCTAGACATTGTCAGCTTGGCCTCCACAGCAAAGCAAGCTGATGGTCCTTTTGTTATTTCTTTACTCTAGAGGAAAATAAAGATATGTTTCTGACTTTAATGTCCTTTCTAATTGCATGTTGTGGATTGTAAACGGCGGCTAAAGTTAATTTGGGAACTGTAGCCGGTGTCTGGGGCGGACACAGCAGCCCGGTCTGCGCTGCCCAGTGTTCTCTGGTGGTTTCAGACCACTGGCAAGCCGCTGCGTAGTCTGTCAGAGAAATAATTACAATTGTAGAGCTTTCTTCTTCTTTTTGGTGCCTCCTCCCCCATCGTGTCCTCGCCGCCCGTCGTGCTGATGTTGGGTTTTGAGGAACCCTAGAATCGAGGGCTGTTTTTAGTGGTCGTGTGTGACGTTCTTCGTTGTTCAGTTTAGCCATGTCACTAAAGCTGGAGCTATGTTGGTAGCGTGCTGGCAGGCAGAGCAATAAGATGCATTTGGTCAACCTTTGCAAAACAAAAACAGCATGACTACACTAACTAGGACACAACTTAAGTTCCTCTGACCAACATGAAGCAAAAGTGGTATAAATCAGATATCATTTGATTCATGAATCCTTCACTTAATGAGTTGTCGTTTTCTTTTCTAACAGCAAATACTCCGTCACTCCCGCGCCAACGCCACCAAGGCCATTTTCCTGATCACCGACGGCTACTCCAATGGCGGGGACCCTCGACCGGTGGCGGCGGCTCTGAGGGAGCGCAGCGTGGAGATCTTTACCTTGGGCATCTGGCAGGGTAACATCCGGGAGCTTCACGACATGGCCTCGCACCCCAAGGACCAGCACTGCTACCTGGTGCACAACTTCGCCGAGTTTGAGGCGCTGGCTCGTCATGCACTGCATGAAGGTATGAAGCGCAGATGAGGAATACTAAGGATGATTTGTGGTACAGCTTTCAAAGGAGTTGCATCAAACCCCGTGTTTTGGGGTTTGATTTTGGGGTTTGTCCCTCCTGTTATGTACTGCCAACAGCCATTAGGCTTCACTTCCATAGAGATTGGACAGAGTGAGGCCCTTTTTCCCACACTTGAGGGGGACTTCCCACAATTTGGTGAAAAGAGGGATTCAGTCATGGCTTTTAAACTTAAAATATCACCGTAAATATCACAGTTGAGTGCGGCTCTTGGTGTGGAGAGAGCAATAAATCCTTCACATGCACTTGCAGACCGTATATATGTGCACTCGCAGAAAGAGCGTCTGAAATCCCAGACAGTAAGTGCAATAGTAGAGATGAGTGAGACACAGCGCAAGGATGAGGCCATGAGAATGGAAGCCAACACACACCACCTCCGCCTCTGCTGACAGCAGTCTGACAGCATACACACTGTTTTCAAACATGGAGCCACATGTTGAGCCACTCTCACTGCTCATGCACCAAATCACAGAATACACACAGGTTGACTTCCAGAAGTGAAATTTAAGTTTCCTTGTCGCCCAGCATGAAAGCCAGTTATGGCCTCAGTCTCAACTGCTAGGTACAGCCCGAATCAAATTCTTTTGTAAAATGTCTGATTTATACTGTTTGAACTGGGAAAAGGGATGTGGTGTTTGCTTTTCGTCAGTTGTACTTTATTTGTGGCTTGCAGGCACTTTTTAATGCGTTTCTGTGGTGAAGGTTCTCTTATTTCTTGAGCAAAGGATTTCACAAGTCTGTGGAAAGCCTGTGTTTAATTCAGCCTGTAGCCAGTCTCAATGGCATACTGTACAGAACCTGCTAATACTCTTAATACAGCCATTAAGACTGCCCCCCCACACACACTTTTATTTCATTATATTGTCCGATCACCAGGTGGTGAAATCTGATCCTTCTGCAACCTGCGCTTCTCTGTTTGTTTTCCACCCTCAGACCTCCCCACGGGCAGCTACATCCAGGAAGATCTGTCGCGCTGCTCCTCGCTGTGTGAAGCAGGCCGGGATTGCTGCGACCTGATGGCCAGCTGCAAGTGCGGCACACACACCGGGCAGTACGACTGCATCTGTGAGAAGGGATACTACGGCAAGGGCCTGCAGCACGAGTGCACAGGTAGGACAGACGGCTCCATCTCGGCTGTGACTCTCACACCACCGTGTTTTCTCTGTACACAACATTTTGTATGAGTAATAAAGTGAGCTGCTACCCTCCATCCTCCTCATCAACAGCAAACGTCACAACACAGTGTATCTTGTAAAACGTTTGCACCTGCAAAGCTACAATAACTACACAACCAACCCAGTAAAAGGCTGCGTCTGTGGCATTGTTGCTGTATTTTTGTTTCTTTCCACTCTGACCGACATTGTGTTTGCAGCACTGAAACATGTTTGTGCCTTTAGACGGACATTTGGAGTTCCTTATAGTTTCTCTTTCTCTTGACCTCGTCAGCGTCTCCCCTCCACATCATGAGGCGCTCACTGTGGGTGAAAGTTAAATAAGCAGCCTGTCCACTTAACGCAGTGTAAGCTGTCCACAAGGCAGATCGCTATCAACAAGCCCAGTAATGTGCAATCGAGGTGGAGGACTGAGACAGTGATGTCTTTGTGTGTGTCCTCGCTCTCCACCTTCAATTTCCTCCTTTTAAATCAAATCTCCAACATCCGTCTTTCTTCTCTACATGCACCGAAAATGTCATTTTAAAACGAACTGCCTCTTTTTTTTTTTTTTTTTTGCTTGTGGCTCTCTCTTATTGCTTTGCCTCCCACTTCTGTTTCATACGTACCCATTTGAGGAACAGAAAACATCTGTTTCATCTGTTGCCAGAGTGCTCTGGCTTTTACCCTGTTGTTCCTTACTACTGGTTATTTATAATGTCGGGCCTCTTGGACTGATTATTTTATGGTTGCACACAAGCGTCATTGAAGATAAGATCTTCAGAGAAAGTTGTGTGTGTGTGTGTGTGTGTGTGTGTGTGTGTGTGTGTGTGTGTGTGTGTG
>NW_022280041.1:3890986-3897364 GCF_004355925.1 Anarrhichthys ocellatus | reverse complement strand
GTGTGTGTGTGTGTGTGTGTGTGTGTGTGTGTGTGTGTGTGTGTGTGAGTAACGATAAACGGATAATCTTGAGTGAAAACACAGGCATGTTCATGCATGTATAGCGTACAGACATTCCCTGGGCTCAGACAATTATAAAGTGGAAATTCAAGGAGAAATTGTAATATAGAATGTACCAATGTATAATTATAGACACTTATTTGTTAAGAAAGCCATAAACAGACTGAAATGGAGAGTGAAAATATGGGATGTCGGAGGGCTTTCCTTTCTCTTAAACACAAACATTTACCTAACCTAAATTACCTTCCTTGGAGTCTTCTCCTAATCTCCTTTAGAGTCTCAAAATCTGTTATTTTAATGAACTGGGTGATGTATTAAACTCTTCATTTCTCTACACTTCTTGTTTTCTGTGGGCTGGAATGACTCCTACACTCAGAAATAATCGGTGTAAATGAGATATTGCGATGAGAAGAGATTCATCTTTAATGATCCCCAGATGTGAATGTTTGTGCTGAGTGGAAGTGGTGAGGCAGTGGGTCCTCTTTATTAGGGGAAACCCTCAAAGTCCCACTGCAGAATTGAGATGAACTTTTGTTATTAATCGTGTTTTGCTGGAGTGTAAAGCTTAAAATCAATCCAACAGTGCCGACAGTCGAATTAAAACCTTTGCCAGCAGTCCGTGTAATGACACATTCATTTGTCTTCTAAATGTCCATTCTCTGGTCCTTTAGAGCTCCTAGTTTCACAGCGTAATGTTGCAGTTTGATGCAGGTGGTCTCCATCACTAAGCTGTAAGGTTAGGGGTTGATCTGTTATTTTTACAGAATATGTAATCACTTAAGTCACAGACAGACATAGCAGTCTGTGTGATTGTTGGAGAGCGGAACGACTAGCAGATGCACTGGCTGGCGTGTGCGTCTTTGTTTAAGGAACTGCTGTGTTAAACCTCAGTCAGTTTGACAGCTCACCCTTCGTGAAGGGGAGGCAGGTGGGAGGGGACGAGGGACTAAGGTGAGAATCGATACTGAGTGCGCTTTGTGGAGGAAACAGCGAGAGAAATGTGGATGGCGGGCGACCCTCATAATAGGAAACAATGGGCCGTAATCCTGGATGTATTTGCCCTCTAGTTCCACATGTTTTCACTCCAGAATTAGATAAGAAGGAGGGGAGAAGCCCGTTTAAGCGACGGACAAGTATTAATAATTCAGATCAGAGTTTAAAAAGTTCCAGTCAAAAACAAAAGTGGCAGAGGGAGGAGGAGGATTTTTCAAAGTGAGAGCATTGGGGTCACCGTGCCAAAAATCACGCCTCGCTAATTCTCCTCAGATGTTGTCGAGACTGGAGCCCCACTTTGCTTATTAATCTGTTTTAATGGTTTAATTAATAGCAGGGAGCAGACTGCGGAGTTGGCTCAGCCGGCTCGAGGAAGGAAGGACACAGCGAGGCGCTGCGACCGCAACCGAGAACCGCTTCCTCTGTCTGTCTCTCGCTCGCTCGCATAACGATGTCTCATGGGAGAAGAGTCGGCTATTCTGTGGCGGACACTTGAATGCCTACATGTCGTCATCCTCGTGCTATAGAGCTGATATGGACCCACAGTGTGCTGTCCCAGGGGAACATCTGTCCCTGGAGTTGCCGTTTGCGAAACCGTTGGCGGGCTAAGGCACGGTCAGCCTTGTTGGTCTCAGTTTTGGTTTAGTTAAGTGGTGCGAAATACCCTCATATATGTTTTTGAACACTGCATTTATTGAATGTTTCATTCCCTAATAACTTACGAGGCTCTTTTGATGCAGTAGTGGCTCCAAAAGCAATTAGATTTGTGGTGAGAGCAGTATACGTAACCAAGAAACATACAAGTAAACTCAACAAACTCCTGCTGTTCTCAGAGAGAAATCCAGCATCTCGCTCTTAATATTCTGTTGCTTTAACCTCAATGGGCTTGGCTGAAAGAAGGTGTTTGGTGAATTATGGGCGCACCGTCTGCGTCAGCACTGCCAGGGCTCCTGAGTGGCAGACAGGCACTTCCAGAGTGAGACGTTGCTCTGGCTTGCGTAAGCTTGATAGTCGGTGTGTGTGGCTTCAGGTGGTTCTGTTGTCTGGACTGAAAGTTTGCAGAGGTTTTATTCGTTTTGGACTTTCTTTTCTCACATCGAACAGTCTTTGACACATCTGAGAATAATATGACCAAACCCTAGGCCTGTCGGTGGATTATTGTTGTCATTGGCTGAAGGGCTCTGTTGGAAACACTATCCAAATCCCCACAGTGCACAGCAGTCTTGTTTATGAATCTGTTGTCGACAGCCAAGTGAAACAGCCTCTTCCACAAAACACGACTGGAATTCCAGCAGATAGAAGCGGATGATGAACCCGGTTCCTGCTCAGTCTGGTTTACTCCGACGGGCCAAACGGGACATTGTTGTCTCCATTCAAATTCCAATGTCAAGCATCACGGAGGATCACCAGAGGAATGGGGAATGGAGAAGTGGGTAAATGGAGTGAGAGAGAAGTGTGGTGGGGGGGGTGTAGGAGGGCGACGTGTTTTCCTCCTGTCACATTCTGGCTTATCAGCCTCTTCTGTAGCCTGAGAGAATGACAGGAGGTCTGGACTGTGTTAATGTGGTGTCAGCAGCGCAGGCTTTGCTCTGCCGGGGATGAACGGGGGAGAGAGAAAGAAGACGGCATGAAAGAGACATAGAGAGATAAAGCAAGGCAGGTGAGATGACGGGGGGGAAAAAAGATCTGGATCAAATATTTGCAGGCTGATTCAGAGAGAGACTTATGTATGTTCCTGTGCGTGTCTGTTTCAAACTCCACCGTCCTGTATTTCATCTTTCTCACTGTTCTTCCTTTTGCTTTGTTGTTCTCTTCACCACTATTGCCACAGGATTCCTTCTGTGTGCAATGTGCAGGAGGTTTTTAAGAGGAGCTGAATTATCCGCAGAGGTCTCCTCCTCTCCAAAACAAACGGATCCGGTGATTAAAACCGGTAAAACACTGATTGATTAACCAGTAATAGTTAAGACCCTAAGTCCCTTACATTAGAGATTAGAGTAGATTCTGTTCCACTGAATAAATATTCACAATATTTTGTCTATTGATGGATGTCTTTGACTTGACCAAGACATGAGCTGTTGACTCTAACGCTGTGAGTGTAACAACCCCCCCCCCTCAGAGTTGATACTGGAAGAATTGCTCAATGTTTACAATATTCGGTCGATGGAGGCATCTCGATCCCAAGAGGAGACACGTGGCAGCGATGAGCTTCAAGTCGACCCTGAACATATCACACATCCGTCTCTCTGAGTAGATGGACCGTCCGTTTCCTTGTTTGTTGCCAGGAGGAGGCGTTCTGGGTCTGCACTGTAAATATTTGCGGCCTGGATGTCAATGACCGAGCGATCCCGGGAGGGGAAGCCTCGAGTCGGACTGAAATGAAACGGGGGAATTAAAATGACAACAACCGAGGTGGAATTTGTTAAATGTTAACTATGAAAAGTGTTGAAATGGGAGGAATGCTGCAGTAGTTATTTATTTTCTTCTCTCCTTTCACTCTCTGGCCTCGCCTCCCTTGCAGAGGTCTCCAGTGTCTTTTTGTTGGTGGTCATCTCCATCTAAGTCCTCAACGCTGTGCAGCTCATCTCCCTCTGCACCGTCACGCTTCCACACAGGTTTACGCGACGCAGGGATCAACACGCGCGCACGGCCGCAAGTTTGTGGCGTGCTCTGCATGCACACACCTCTGACCCATTCAAATATACCACATTCAAGGATCTGACACGTACCAGATGTCTGGCAACAGCGCAGAGCCACGCCTGTTTATATCACCTACGAGAGTACAGACACTACATACTGTAGTCATAATAGATTACAACATTGGGCCTTTAAATCATTGGACATTAACGCACACTAAAACATACACTTAGAAATCTATTCTTAATGAAAGGCAAGCCAGATGCTCTTATAATAAGACTTCTATCCCTTTGTAAACAGCAGTGGATCAACAGTTTCAGCTGTACAGTAGCTCTGGCTCTTAATTTCTTTTTGTTTATGTGCAACTTCAGTGGTTGAATTGTGATGCGACTGTTACCAAAGCCTACTTACTGCCAAGAATCTTGTCTCAGTCACTCAATGTGTGCTCCGTTCTCGCTGCCAAGACTCAGTCATCAGCGTATGTTGTTGGAAAAAGTCGTTATGCATGGTTTGTCCAGTCTTACAACGGCTGTCGCCACGTTGATAAACACATGGTCGCTTGGCTTTAAAAAGAAAATTATAATAAAAACAATTCATAGTAAAAAATTTGAATAAATATTCCATAAAATAGTTGATTAAAGAGCTTGAATGTGGCCAAAACAGTGTTAAAAAAGTTAAATTCATAGAGGTGATCTATGTTAAACAAAATAAAAACGCAACAGACTAACGTCTACTTTCAATACAACCAAATAAAAACAATGTAATGATGGTTTTGCTATTCTTATCAGCAGTGATCGTTTCTTATTGCTTAGGATGAAGTAATGTTCAGCAGATGTCATGGGGAAACTGCCCGTTAACTTTTGATATGCTGTGGAAGCAATGTGGCCTGATGATGGCACCGGAGGTCAAACCCATTAAGATGGAACATCTGGGGACTCTGAATATTTACAGCAGCTGTCATGAACTTCAGCCAGTGTTTTTCTTAAGATACCTCGTCGTTTACCAAGATGTCATTAGCACCTCTGCCAGCAGACCGGGTGAAAGCGGCCTAATGCTTGACACTGGCCTTCTGTTTGCTCAGTCGTTAAAATGTGCACTTCAGTGCTTTTCAAAAGTAAATATGTTTCCAGCATTTGTCCATCTCATCCAACATGTTACATAAACGTGCGTATAAAGACTCTCTATTCCCTCCAACTGCACAACTCCTAATCCCCACAGCAACAATAACCACAGCAGACTGCCTGCTTCTGTACAGCGCGTCTGCGTCAGTCCAAGTCCTTGTTTCTCAATCGTTTTTGTGGCTGAAAATAAAAGCTTCAGTTGCTCAACATGAATGCTGGTCTCGTTATGAGCAGGGGGCAAATGCCTGGGATTCTGCGACGACAAGCGGAGGAGGGTTTTTGGGAGTGGGGGGGGGGGGTCAAGTACCACCACCACCCTGACTCCCCTAAACCCCATTAATAGCTTAAGCTGATTTGGATGGAAGTTTGTGTTTTTCTTTGGGGAGCAGAGAGTGGAAAGAGGACGGACGGGAGGGAGGGAGGGAAGGAGGGGGGGGGGGGATTCCTCACCCCGGAGCCATGCATCTTTTGTGGTGGATGGATGGAGAGCTTTCAGTGACTGGGCAAAGATCAGGCTGGCTCAGTGCCAGAGAGAGAGAGGGAGAGAGGGAGGGAAATACTACCACTAACAAGCTCAGTAATAAAGATTATTTATATGCAACATAACTGCAGAGGGATTTACAACCTGTAATGCAATATCTAATAGTCTGATGTTATGTTGTGTTTATAGAAGACGGACAAATAAAACATCAAAATGTGATGACAGAGGAATGAAAGGTTCAAACACATTTTTATACATATTTATATACAAGGTTTATATACACATCCTGTATAAAACTACCTGTGAAAGCCCAACACCTTAAGAGGACCGGCTGCAGCTCCTCGGCCTCGTGGCACTGAAATGCAATTAAACCTTCATGACAGGTTCAGTTGTTGAATAACGAATAATTCAGTTTTTTTTTCTCAGTGAGGGATTATTACTGACATTTGGGTTTCACCTCCAAGTAAAGTGGCAGATAATCAACCTGACTAATCACATGAACACGCGGGTAGAGGTGATGGTAAAAGTTATAAACAAATAAAACCCAAGTTCCAATAAAGTCCCAAGTAATCCTTTACCAAGTGAAATACAAAAACAAAGTAACAGGAAGTTCAGCAATTGAAAGGGAATTTGGCAGCTCACCAAAAGCGCATAGAAAGAGCTTTCAAAAGAGCCCAGTGTGTGAGCTGCCCTCAGGTGTTTTCGGACAGTCTTTCATGTCATTCGGTGTTTGAAGTTTTATTTTTTTTGCTTGAGAGCAGATTGTATACAGCAGCCTTAAAGTACAGGCAGTGTTGAAATCCATATTAGTCCCTCAACGGCACATGTTTCAGCCCCGTTCCACCATTCCTCCCCTCATTAAACGACACATATAGGTCTGTGAAAAGCCTTAATTGATGACTACTGCTGCCGTGTTTGTCGGTCAAGGATGTTGTAAAGCAGACACGGCTCGTGTTGTAAACTGAGGCCACTCTGTGTGTGTGTGTGTGTGTGTGTGTGTGTGTGTGTGTGTGTGTGTATATATGTGTGTGTGTGTATATATGTGTGTGTGTGTGTATACGTGTGTGTGTGTGTGTGTGTGTGTGT
>NW_022280041.1:3882071-3890886 GCF_004355925.1 Anarrhichthys ocellatus | reverse complement strand
CCCCCCCCCCCCCCCCCCCCCCCCATTACAGCTTCCCCTTCTTCTCTCCATCATTACGAGCCTCTCTCCAGCTACTGTCGCCAGGTGCACCACATGTAAACACAACTGTCATTCACAAATATTTTTTTGATGGACCAACCAACTTAACAATGAACATTCCCAGATATTTTTTAAAGCAAATTACTGTGTGCAATTTCTGTTTATATTCGTGAAACTATGATCTGGTAGTTTAGATTTTTATGTCATTAGTCTTTATGAAACACGGTGAGTTCTGGATTCTGGTGAATTGATGCATTTAGTGAAAGTCTAGAGCAAAAATAATCCCGGAATATACTTTTAAAACGTGGGAGCAATTATACATAATTATATTGGAGGTATATTAGTAGTATAATAACTTCAGGTCCTGCATGCAACACTGCATAAAGTATTGATAAACAAAAGAATCAGTAGTGAATCCCTTATTAACTCGCACTGTAGCAAAGAATGATAACATTATTTTAACTTTTTCCTTAAAGCTTTAATTGAATCATGATCCTTTGTGCCAACAACATCACCCAGGACTGACAACGTGCACATAGTCTGAAGACAACAAAAACAAATTTGACTTTTTGCACTTAAAATATTCTAACTTCTTTGTGCTTTTCTCTCACACGTAATTTAAACTGACAAATGTGCCCTTGGGAATTTAAGGTGGAATGACTCTCTCCTTTAGCATCCTTGGTGCTTTTCTCCAGTGTCTTCTCCGAGGCCTTTGCCCTTCTTCAGATCCAACATGTTTGTCCCTTTCTGTGACCCCCATCCATCTCTGGGTATTTTCACCGACCCTCTTCAGAGCTCTTTCAGCACCCTCCTACTTCCTTTCACTTTCTGATCTTCCCATTCTGTGTACGTGTGTGTACGTGTGTGCGTATGTGTGTGTGTGTGTGAGAGCTGCTGACTGAAATCTCTCCAGTCGGTGGGAGGTGATGAAGAGGGACACACGCTACGTCAAAGGTCACAAGGCTAAGGATGGAGGAAGTCGGCAGCTGCCAGCTTTTTTTTTTTTCCTTCGCTCTCTGGCCCACCAATCAGCTCCTGTCCGGCTTCTTCAACTCCAAAAAATTGTTTTTTATGTAGAAATAATGTGCGTGACCGTGGTGTGAGAAGATATTTGGGTGTGGAGAGTTGGCAGGACGACGGGACATTTACCGCAATTGTTTTCAGTTTGTTTGTGACTCGTTTGTTTAGCAAAAACCATCCCGGAGCTCACAATCCCACGAGGAAACACCAACTCAGAGGCTACAGTGGGAACTGTGGAGTGTGTGTGTGTAGTGGATTAGTGTCCATGTATGTACATGAGCATGTGTGGTGGTGTGTTTTTTTGCACATGGATGTGTACTGTATGTGTGCATGTGCATCCTTCATCCTTGGAATTTGGTGGAACGGTGACATAACAATCGAAAAAGGAAATGAAAACGAGCCTTTTTCTTAAACGGGTGTTATGCTCCGTATAGTCCCGGGTGTTCTGGGATCGTATCGCATCGTTTCTCAGCACACCGACATCTCCAATCACGCACGCCAGACCAGGGAGACCAACCTGTGCTTGCACAGTTGTTTAGCGGTTTGCCTCGTTCTCCCAAGTGTTCCCGGAGTCTATAATAAGCGAGCAGAGAGGACAGTCTCTCTCTGTCCTGGGGAATCCATAAGAGGTATCTAGCAATTGCGGTGAAGTCATTTTCCCTTGGGAATAGGGATGGAATAATAAACAGGCAAACAACGATTGGAACAGCCACCGAACTTCCTCAGTTTCCTCTCCAAAGAGGACTTTCACATTCTTGGGATGGGGACGTCCGTCGAGGTCCGTTCCGCCCCCCTCCCCCACCCGGATGGAGGCTGTGTAGGTGGACAGCTGTGCAGCAGCCACATATCGCACCCCCACCCCCTTTTCACTCCACAATCCAGCTGGAGAGCAGACCAGACTTCAATGGGACTCCGTCAGTGTGATTTAGAGCATCCTGTCATTCCACTGGGAGGATGTGATCCCCCAAATTTCTTCTTTTTTTTGCTACAGGTGACCCATGTGTTGGAAAATTCTTGTGACCCTTATCGTTGCAAACGCAGACACTTCTTGGTTTCAGTCTTTGATTCTTCGACAGCAAAACGTATCTCCAAGTGGAGCAGAAACCGAACCAGGTGACATGCAGGCAGCTGTCTGCAGGCCGTGATTTGAAGTCTGAAACCTGCTGCTGAAAGCTTCCATAATAAATCGCTGAAATAGTTATTTAATTAGAGCTGGGAATTTATGCTTTGTTCATATTGTGTCACCGCTGCTCGGCGATGCCGCACACTTCACGGTAAACCAGGACGTCACAGATTCATCCTCATGAGGTCATGAGTCCAGGACTTTGGGAAACTCTGCCATATGGAGCAATGTGGACGAAATGGTGGACAGATGCTCGTGCTTTTCTTGTTATGGTGGCTTGTCACTGAGGCAACCATAGCTGCAATAAATGGGGAGGGGGATGCATATAATGTGCTGGCTCAGAATGAATGTATATACAGACTGTGTTTATCTGAATTTAATCATTCAAACTGAGCCCCAGTTTCTTCATGCCTCCATCAGGCCTTTTTTTGTGAATGTATGTTTGTTTTTGTGGGCTAGACTATACATTTTAATTGTCTGTTGCAGTTGTCTATTTATGCACCTCAAATGCGCACGGGAAGCCTCAGTTCAGAGGGGAAAGTTTCCTCGCATGCGAGCATTGTTTTCGCAGTGAAATACCCGGGAAGTTAAGGCCCAACTTAACAACGTTTCTCGTGTGAGAGGGCCCTCGACCACAAGTGGCCTCTGTCCAGATTTAACAGCCCGCAGTGTTGCTGGACATCTTCGGCCTCCGTTGTTTTGGCTTTAAAGATGACAGACGGACAGAATTGGGTCACGGCATCGCAAATATTACAGGACCACAGAAATATGTGTTACTTTTACTGTCTGCTTTGCACATGAAGACCATAATGTTCGCTACTCATTGTGTTCCTTAAATGTAAATGCTGGGAAGCAGCCTGTGTATGAGCACTGAATGGATTGTGTGTTTGTGGATTTTGTTGGACTGAGCAGAATACGTTCCTCTCAGATGAAACCTCTCTCTTCCTCTGTGTGTCGTTGTGGCCGAGGAGGCAGATGTTCTCGCTCTCCCTCTTTCGATCTCCTTTCATCGTTTCCGTCCCAGTCTGTTTTTAAGCCCGGCTAATCGAACGCAGCCTTTTCCCCGGAGACTCGAGATATTTCTCGTGCGATAGTAACTTTGGCTCCCGGGCCAGACGTGTCTGCCAGTTTAAATGACTTACTTCATATTAAGAGAAAGGACTTTAACAGATGAACTGGCCTGTGCTCGCTTTTGTCGTTGCGTTTTCTTTTTGACTTCCTATTTAATCCTCAAAGAATGAATTCTTGTGGGGTTTTTTTGTGTGTCAAATGTTACGGACAGGTAAGATAGTTGGTCTTTGAATCCAAAGGAGAGCTTTAAGCTTTGAGTTAACATCTTAAAGGGGAACTCCCCAGATTCCACACATCAAAATCTGTTTGCAGGCCTTAAAGTACTCCTGCATATGGGGAAATGGTTGTATTAAGTGTTTTGTGGCTCCTTGGGAGCTGTGCAAAATCAGATAAATGGCCTCAAGTAATGTCATTACATTAGCTGATACTAGCTTTGGCTACTGTGCACAGGCAATAATGTTAAACTTGTCCTTTCAAAGGAGGCAGAGCAGACCTCAGGTCAGTGGTTGAGGGAGTCAAAGTCGGTCGGCAGGAGGAGACGCCTTGCTGGAAAATTAGACGTCCAAATTGATAACTCTGTTTTTCTAATCTCCTCTCAAAAATGATTGTTTGGCCGACCCACAACGTCCTTTATTAAAGTAATATTTTCCTCTGATGTTGTAGATTTTCAAAAAAAAAAATCAAAAAACTTTGTTTTCGAAAGGATGTTATAAGAATCGGAAAGCATGACGGCCGCCGATGTTGTGAAACATCATTTAACTTCATTATTAGTCATTAGGATTGCTCAAATATTGCTTCAGCTTTTAAATAAATAGCGTCTGATCATAGAGGCCGGCTCTTTCCTTACCTAAGGTCGTTACTGTGTACAGTAGTTCTCTTTGACCAGCTGCTGTCCCTCCATATGGTTACTACCAGCCCAGACACAGCAGGCTCTTTCTGTTTATGGTCATCTGGCCCGCTGACAGTCAACTTCCTCTCTAAATGAAGGGTACAGTGCGGCAGAGTAACTGCATGGACCCAATTCTATTGGCTGCCGCGTACTCCAGACCAGTGCTGCATCCACACACAATTAGTTTCAGTTTTGGGGTCTGACTTTTGGCTCCAATCGAGGAGCAATGATACATTTTCAAGGAAATTCCCCACAGGTTTTCTCCACATTCTGCTTCCAGCTTTTCCTTTTAATTTTAGATTCATGGCCGCTCGTTCTTTCATCATTTATCCCTTCCTGTCCATCCTTCCCCTCCCTCCTTCGTCGCCAGAAGCCATGTCTGGTCTTTCTAAACTCTGTGTGTGTTTGTGCTTATGTGTGTGACCTCGCATCCGTCTGTGTACATTTCTACCTACCAGGAATTGAAATTTTATATATTTCTTTCGATATACAGTATTTCCACTGTGAGTTATTATTCACATTAAAACTAGGCTTCCTGTAAACCTTAAAATGAAGCTGTGAAACAGATTCCCGAGGACTTGAACAGAGGGGACACTTTTAGCTGTCGGACCGTCTTATGTAACATGCCTCCTCTGAGTTTAAAGGATGGAGAAAATTCATCGGCTGCTTATGTTATCAAATGAAAAGTGCAGACGGACACACACTCGCTGTCTGCACCAGAGCAGGTGTACCACATGGTTTGTGTGTGTGTGTGTGTGTGTGCGTGTTTGATGTGGATTACTGGATGCATTTGAGTGCCAGCAGCCAGTACCTGCTTTACAGTTGGTTAACATCTCCTGGCTTACCTGCTGCCGGGTTTCAGCTGGGGGGGGGGGGGGGGGAGTGACTGTGTGGTGAGAGGCCAGCCTGGCATTGGCTCAGCAGTGGAAATTCACACCTGGCCTGAGGCCTCTGGTTTAGTGGCGAGTAAATGAGTTGTGAAGAATATTCGTACTGTGGATTCTCTGTTGCGCCTACCGTACAGGACAGCGTGTAAGTCAACCGGCCTCACAGTTTACTCAAGCTATATGTCATGTACTGGAGACCTCTGAACTGATGCCAACAAAGACATTGATATAACCGACGTGATACTATAATTTGTATGTTCTGACATAGCAGTAAAACTCATAACTGGTTGCTGCTCACACCAAAGGGGGGTTTGAACATATCCCATGTGGATACAAGCTTTCCTGCATATTTGTTCAAATGTATTGTAAGTGTTTTAAATGATGTGTGTGTGGGTGTGGATTGAGAAAGTTTATGATTTCCTCATTTAAAGAGCACAACACCAAATTAAACTGTCTGAAAGCAGCTGTCTGAAATTCCCCTTTTTCTCTGGAGCCGGTTCTGATTTGGAAACCGCTGCAGTCGATACTCTGGGTTTGTTTTTCAAATTGATGCAAACAAGCACTTGGGTTTGCGTGAGTAACAGTGCAGCGCCCAACTGTAATCTGTTAACGAGTTAACTTTATTTGAGCCACATGCAATATGATTCTATGGTTTAGAAGTTATGTTTCTGAAGCTTTGGGTGCAGTCTGGAGACATTGATTTGACTATTAACACATAACAGCGGTCTCATATGAATGGCTCGTATGTTCAGTAAACGCGTGTCATACTTGCATTTGTATAAAAGGTGGACCAGTAGATAGAGAGCCAACGTCCTGTCAAGCCTCTGTTGTTATAGCTTATGTTACTTATGTAATCTCTCATTCAGCATGTCTTTCATTGTCCCTTATGAAAGAAATGAATCCTGTTCCGAGCGTTTACTTTCCATATCCGTAGAAATCAGCCTCCACGATTAGAACTGAAAAAACTACAAAGGCAGAACAGATGATTGCGTTATCGTATCTCGGTGTCTCCCATGTCCTTAAATACACTCTTCCAAAGTCATAGTTTGCTCCTCTCTGTCCTTGTTATTATCTGATCTAACTCAGACATCTGTGAGTTTGCAGCGACTCCTCGACTCCAGCTGTAACTTTAAGCCTATGAAGCTCTGTGGGCTTATGCGAAATGCTGTCAATTAAAGGCCTTTATAAAATAGACGTTTTTCAATAAACTACCGTCCTCATCGAGACATATGGAGCACCGTACTGTTGAGAGAGACTCTCCTCCAAAGCTGTATTTTTAGTTATTCGGGTAGTAACAAATGTTAGTGGGACTTTGAATGACTCTTGGAGCAGTTCTGGTTTCACTTTGGCTCTTTATGGAGCTAAAATGTCAGTGATTACTTCACACTGGTTCTCAAATGTGCTAACTGAGGCTTCAGACTACCGATAAAATCAAATAAGTCACCGGAAAAGCCGCCCAGGGCTCCCGGGAAACCACAACAGGCATTCATAATTACCTTCTGACATCCAGCGGACCAAAGGATTAATTGATGATATTTAGATTTTAGATTTCTCTAAACTCTGACTGTGTGGACGTGACGGGAGAACAGTCGGTGTGATTCATATGTACATGCAGATAACACATGCAGTCATCACAGTTAGTGGCTCTAATGTGTTTGTGCTGTTGGGTAATCTTCATTTTAAAGTGGTTTGAATACAGAGGAATGAAAACAGCGCAGGAGAAAATTGCTTTAACTTTGGGGAGCAACTGATAAAAGCTTTTTCTCCGCAAAGTGCACCAGTAATCGCAGTGAATTATGGGAATTACCAGCACAGCAAATTGCTTGTGTGAATCTACCCGTATAATGGCTGATAAGGGCTGTTGTCCCTGGTAATAACATAATTCAAATAATCATAATCTGAATTTTGGAGCTAATTCAAAGTAGTTAATCAAAAAAACATCAGAGACGTACGAGATCACTCGATATCAGAATTAAAGGCACATTGCGTCACTGCATATAATTCAGCGGGATCGCAGGTTTAATCGGTTAATCCCTAATTCATGAACGATCCCATGTGAAAGTAACCTTTGAACCCAGATAAGACCACGTGAGGGATTCAGCCGTTCATTTTCACTCCTCTGCAACGCAAGTGATGCGCTGAGACGAAGTTGATTGATGGCGAATGAAAGAATGTTGGAGGACCTTCACATGACCCGTGCTGCTTCATCTTTGCAGCATGTCCTCTGATCGGACTCGGGTGATGGTAATAGGAAACACACTTTATTACTGTGTGTGTGTGTGTGTGTGTGAGAGTGTGTGTGTGCGCGTGCAGGTGATCAAAAGGGTTTCCTAATCCAGCCCATGTGTGCTCACAGGCGAAGCGTGACTGCTTTTAGATGTTCTTTGATTGTTGCATTTCTTTGTAAAATAGTAAATCTGCTTGGAATAACTAAGACGCTGAACTGAACTTGTCTTTTTCTACCGACGCAAGAGAGATCATTTTGTCAATTATGCAACTTTTTCCGCCGTTTCATGTCCAGACCTGAATAAGTCTCCTCATAAATCTGTGAAGCTCTTTTTCATTTCAACGTAATTTGCTTTTAAAGATGTCCGTCATCCCGTCTTTCCATCAAGCTGTGTCTTTTTCTTCGGGTGTCCATAACAGACGTTTTTGTGTGCAATTGTTGTCTAACTGCGGTGTTTCTCCGCTCCTCTCCTCCTTCCAGCATGTCCACCAGGCACCTATAAACCAGAGGGAACGCCAGGAGGCCTGAGCACCTGCCTGTCATGCCCCGACTCGCAGCACACCTCTCAGCCTGGCAGCACCTCCCTCGGTGACTGCGCCTGCAAGCCGGGCTATCAGCCAATAGGCATGACCTGCCAGGGTGAGAGTCACTAATCTGTTAACTGCACTGTCAGCGCTATTTCATTTAGCCTGATGGGTCGCAATCCCGACACTTTGTGTGCCTTTTTAGCAGAAAATCGCTTTTGACGTTTTATATAGTGAGCTTTATAAAAACAAATGAGGGATTCATAAAAGGTTTTCCATCTTTTATTTTTACTATTTTAAACCTGTTAATTAATTAATGCTCAGTTAGTCTGAGCAATAATTCTTAACAGCTGAATGCCAAGTCCACTGTTCATCAAGAGAAACCGACAGGTCTTCACGTCCTGTGTAAGTGGAGCATGTTTTATGACCCTTTAATGACTCCTATAGGAACCATAATGCAGTTTTAAGCATAACTTAGAAAATGCACCAATGAAGAATATCTTAATCCGATTGCAGACTTTAGGTCTGCAAAAAAGTGTGATTTCTAGGCCTCATGAGTTTGTATATCGGGCTTGACAAGTGAATGTTTCATAAAGTAGCGATATGGGCGACATCGTGGCCGCTAAGGATAGTGAAGATGCAGTGATACATGACGATAAATCAACTGGAATGGAAACACGGTATTCCACAGAAGTACGAGGTTATTATCAGAGCGTACTGTGTATTGTGAACCTGCTTCCAGTAATTTCAGTGGTTTTCTCATTCCTTGAAGAACGAGCCAGCAATTTCCACACAGCCGTTCATCTGAACACAACAACGTTCATTAATCATCTCTTTCTTGGACGGCATTTTGCTTTCTCTTCCTCCCTCTGTGTAGATTGGGGAGGTGATGTTTGACAACCTGTCATTTTTTGCTTTCACACTTTGTTATCCTTTTTGTTAGGAATATAAACTTTCCACTCTGTCAGCATTTCCCACCAGCAGACTTTGTGTGTGTGTGTGTGTGTGTGTGTGTGTGTGTGTGTGTGTGTGTGT